>NW_020229966.1:870000-890000 GCF_003227715.2 Harpegnathos saltator | reverse complement strand
ATCCCCGTCGTGTTGGCGCGAGGATACACGACGGACAGCGCAGGGCAAGGCAGCGCGAGAGGGAGAGGAGAGAAAAAGGGACAAGGCGCGGAGAGGAGAGAAAGGCGAAGGTGAGGAGATCGACGTAGAAGGAAAAGGGGAAAGGACGGCTGGAGAGAGGATGGTGTGTTCCCGTCCGAGAGATACGCGCAGGGACCCCGTTTGGTGTTGGAGTCGGTGTCCCGAGCTGGTGTTGGTGTCGAGGAGCCGCGTGGGTAACCGGTTTGGCGGGTCCTGCAGTTGCAACGCGCACGCACGCACGCACGTGTACGTATCGGGGCTCAGGCCACGCACACACTGACTCTGGCCGTGTAACGCACGTTACACGCACGCGACGCGGCCCCGCGCACACCTACGTGCTCTCTCCCCTCTCTCTCTCTCTCTCTCTCCTCTCTCTCTCTCTCTCTCTCTCTCGGGTAGCCGGCTCCGGAGAGGATTCTCCAACCGAACGTATTATACACCCGAGATACTGGTCTAAATATAGCGTCGCATTTACATATGAGTCTTAAAGACCAGGGCTGGATTAATGTGTAGGCGAAACGGACGAGGCGCGCGCACGAGAGAGCACCGCGCCCGCAAGCGAGGGGCGCCACGGATTTTCTTCGTGGCGACAGGTAAACCTAGGGGATCCGTTGCCTAACGGTGTGGGACGTCGCGCCTCTCGTAGCGGTAGAAATGAGATTCCATGTGCGAGAGCGAGAGAGAGAGAGAGAGAGAGAGAGAGAGAGAGAGAGCGTGCGTCGGCCGATTATGTCAGTACGACGCAATGCGCTTTCTCCTGCGCGCGTACGCACGCACGCACGCACGCACGTGAACAGTAGTCCTTCCCCGCGACCAGTCGTCGTCGTCGTCGTCGTCTTCAATAATATCGCAACACAATAACGCGAGCGAGCGTAATAATTTCATACGACACAGCGGGAAAGCGCGCACGTGTGCGCGCTCTGTTACTCGCGGCTTGCGGTCGCGATCGTCGCCGGGGATGATCATCGGCGCGATTCGTTCCCATCAACGAGATTACTCGTTGCGATCGTTACGCGCCGCGAGGAGACAAGTCCTTTCGGATCGCACTCGCGCGCACGCGACAGAGAGGAGGAGGTTCAAGGGCCGCGGTAAAATTTCTAATTTGCGATGGGCTCGGCCGACCGCGCGCGAGGGGTCATCCGTCGTCGCCGCCGCCGCCGCAAGCCAACGTCCTCGTGTTTTAGGACGAGAGCGGCCTGCTCGAGCGGTGAATACGGATGATCCTTGGACGGACGACAGATTTCGAGGGAGATAACTTGGTCTCGTAGCGAAGTTACAGCGCGACGTGGATCTCTCCGGTTTTCTCTGTCTGTCTGCGTCTCTCTCTCTCTGTCTCTCTCTCTCTGTTTCTCGCTCTTTCTCTCACCTACCCGCTCGGATCCCGCGAGCAACCGCGAGCGATCTTCTGAAACCGGCCCTGTCGAAGTCAACGCGCCGTGGTTCATTCTCCGTAGATAATCATACACTACGAGATAGCTCGGCGTGGACGCGATGGCGCGTCACGGCTACCGAATGTTACGTCTTACACGCTTCAAGAGCACACTATCGTACGCATTGCAGCAGCGTTTCGTCACGTGAAAGCGGTCGATAAGATTGATATTTAATTTCGACCACATTACGTCGAGATATACCTAACCGCCGGAAGTTCTCGTTTTGTCTCAAATCACTCGAGACTTATCTCCGTGTGCTGCATACCGCGTGTGCGTATCGCGTTTACTATTTTATTTCAATCGTACGTTCGTTATGACACTGTTTATCTCTGGGAAACTGTCCGCCGAAGGGCGGCCACGCTATATTTGTCACTTTTTTTTATTATCTAATAACGTGAAACAAAGAAGACCTCTTCTTCTTACGTGGGAATAGAGTGAAGAGTCATCGATGTCACGCGTACGCAACGTGTTCTTCTCGTAAGGAGATCGACGCGTCACGCGTGTGCAGCGAGTGCCGTCTAAAAGCACCGACAAAATCAAATCGCCTTGTGTTATCGTTTAATCCTATGAAAGATAAGCGGATTTTCCAGCTGCCTAAGGAGACATAATATAACTGACGACAGGCGGTAGTGTCCCTTTGCGCGTTACTCATGAGTTAAAATATTCCCGTCTTTGTGGAAAAAGCTCGTAAAACTGGCACGAGGCTCCTCTTCATTTTCATTGTCATTCTTTCGCGAGGCAAAAGTTTCAAGAGCGAAGCGAGAATTCAGTTTCTTAGACCGAGGCAGAGGTGGAGAAGCGGTGGGAGGGAGGGAGGGAGAGAGAGGGAAAGGTCTCGGGTTGGAAAATAAATGGTACACTTGACAGGTCCGTCTGGAACGCGAGAGAGAATTAGTAGAAGAGGTGGAGCGAGCGAGATATATAGGAAGAGAGAGAGAGAGAGAGAGAGAGAGAGAGAGAGAGAGAGAGAGAGAGAGAGAGAGAGAGAGAGAGAGAGAGAGAGAGAGAGAGAGAGAGAGAGAGAAAGAGAGAAGAAAGCGAGGTAGGGAGAGGCGAGCGAGGGAGGAGGCCGAGCCACTCTCGAAACTAATTATCAACGCATCAAATATAACTTAGCTCGGCTACCGTATTCTTAAGCCGTCTCTCCTCCGCTCGTCTTTATTATTTCTTGTTTACTCGCTTGTTCTTATTACTCGGCTCGGCGTCGTTCGAGCTCCAGCACTTTTAATTGGACGCTCGTACGTGCCGCGCTGACGATTCGACGGGCTTACACGCGACACGATTACCGTGAGATTCGTATCACCGTATTCGGGACGATTTCGAAACGCATTTATAATCCACTGAACGCCGCCGGAGAACGAAAGATCCGTTAGTCGCGCGCGCGCGAGCGATCGAGCGAGGCAAAGAGAAACTGTGAAGAGCGGAGCGAATCGAAGTCGAAAGGCTCTCTCGGTGTGTGACAATTGCCGCTTAAATTTTCGAAAGTCCGCCGCAGTCGCATTATTTTATTAACACGATGTTACCAAATCGACGCGACCAACGAGATGTTGATTGATCGTCCAGTTAAATACCGCGGTAATTGCATCTTCCCGTTTACCGCGAGCGACTCTCAAAGGAGAGGACTGATATTTCGCCATTACCTTCGCTAATTTCGCACTTGTCATCTTGTCATCGCACTTGCGAGATTCACTCGATCCGCGCGTCTTTCGTTAGTCGAGCTCTCTCTCGGCCGCGACGATCGAGAGCGAACGAAGCGAGGACATTTTTGTCTGACCGAGCTCTCCCCGCGCGTGTAGGATTTTCCTCGCGGAAAAACGAGCCGATGATCGCGCGCAATCCATTTTTTACGCCATCCGAGACGTGTAGCGGGCCGTTCCTGATTCTTCGCCACGCCGAAATCTCCGTCTATCCGTCTCTTTCACCGTGTCTCCCGGCCGCGAAGGCCGCGAACCTAACGCTTCGCTCCGCCGGGGTCGAGGCGGGACGAGGTTGAGACGGCGATTTCCGCGGTAGTAAAAAGCTCTCTCTCTCTCTCTCTCTCTCGCGCGCATAATTTAGCGCTCTGTAGGGTAATACACGGGGCCCTTTCCCAAGCCGAGATGGGACCCTACGGTGCAACCCATACATATACATACATACATACATACTCGATTGCGCCCTGTGTGAACAGCGACGGCGGCAGGGATAAATGCTAACTCGGGGATCCTGGAACGGAGCCAGGACTTCGTTCATAAATCCGCGCACGTCTCCACGGAGTAGTCACCGCGTTGCGCCCACTATCGCGTCCCGATCCCTAGCGCCTCTCTTCGCTTCCTCCTCCTCCTGCCGCTCTTCTCGTGCTCTTTCCTCCCCCGAATCGCAATGCTCTTCGAGCAAAAGCCGCATTGCGATCAAACTCCCTTCGGAGGCGCGCGAAAACCCGAATACGAAACGAGAATTAACACTCAGACGACGCAGCAGACGACCTGTTCTTACCGGAACAAGTAAAATGTCAAATTTTCAAAAAAAAAATATGTTACGTAGGAGCAAAAATGTTTATTTATTTCGTTCAGTTTTATTCGATGTTTATGAAAAATGTAAAATGCATCGTTGTATAAATTGATTTTCGTTAGAAATTACAAACCGGTCATTTTTTACCGCTCGATGATTCATGTTGAGTTTCGACGTCTCTTATCGTCTCTTATCGCAATGTTTTCTCTCTTTCTCTCTCTTCTTCTTTCGCTTGTTCTCTCTCTCTCTCTCTCTCTCTCCGAACTTTATCACTCGAACGCGATACGGCGGCCGAAAGCGAGCCGATTGCACTTGACGATTGCCGCGCGTCGTTCTCGTTACGCTTCGCCGCTACGCGACGATGAAAAATAACTACCTCGCGCCTACTTAATGCACTTTTGATTAGACCCGCGATTTCTCGCGCGACCGTCTGAATTTTGCCACGATCGAGCGCGAGGATGACGGAATCGACCGAGTATATCTTAGGCGCTCGCGAGAAGGACTCGATAACCGCCCGCCGCTCGAATCGCTCGCGCGAGCGGTTCTCCTAATCGAGGCCGCGAGGAGCGCGAGGGACTTTAGTGGAAATTCAAAGCGAAGCGAGGCGCATATCTTCGAACGGAGGAAGAGGCGAGAGAGTCGAAGGTGAACCGGCGCGGCGCGCCGGGAAAAACAATGGAGCGGCCGACCGCGGGGAAATTATGATAAAAACGCATCGTCGTGCCGCGCCGCGCCGCGCCGCGTCGTAACGCTCCTTTGATCGGCACCCTTGGAACGTCGTTCCTGCCATTGTGCGCCAACGTCACCGACGCTGATTTCTATCGAACCTCTCGATCTACACCGCGCTCGCGGGGAAACTGCGCGATCCGCGCGCGTGGAAAGGCGGAATGAAATCAACGAGGTGAGACGCGCTCGGCGCGACGACGCGTAGCGCCGAGCGAACGAGCGAACGAGCGGATTACCGTCGCGACAGACGCGCGCGCGGTCCCCGGGCGCCCGCGCCGGGGCAACACGTCGCAAGAGACAGGGCCGATGCCGATGTCGACCGTCTGGCCGCGAGCCAGACCTTGTCGTGCCTCTTATCTCGAGCGATGCAGAGTCTTTTTATCGCAGAGTCCGCGAGTCGCCTCGTGCAGTCGTATCTTTCGCGCGTAATCGCGCACCGGCCGAACTGACGATTGTCTTCATCCGCGATCGTTTTCTATATTATCTTCGGCGATAGGAGAGACAGAGAGGGAGAGAGGCAAGGAGGGAGGAACTTACGCGACGGTAAATTTGCCCGCACACTTTCCGGCCACTGTCGCTTCCTCTCGCGCGCGGTTGACTCGTCGCTCGTTTTTTCGCGAACGCCTGGACTCGCCCAGACGTACGCATATGCGTACGCCATGTATGCCTCGCTTCGCCGTCGCAATTGGAGTTATTTTCCATGTTACGCGCGTGTGTGTGTGCAAGGCTGGCAATCGCGTAACTCGCGACCTGAGGAATGGCGAGGTATGCATGACGCTGATTGTATACAGGAAGCCCGCGAACAGGTCCGCGTTGCTTCTCCTCCGTGAAATTCTCGCTTTCTGATAATCGTCCGGTCGCAGGCCGCGGCCGCGCGGCGTACCGCCGACAGAATCATACGAGCGTCTCGGCAAATTGCATCGTCGACCCCCCTCGACGTGTGTGTTTGCATTTTCCGCAGCGATAATACGGTAACAGGTGCGCGGATTCTCACTGCGGAATGTTCGTGAAACTTTGATGCACCCTACAGCAGCGGATTTTAGAGAATTTTCTCCCCTTCACTCTTGCACCCTCCTCGTGTGTGTCGTAAGAAAATTGCCGGCATGCCTCGACGTTCTCGCGAAGAAAATCGCACGCATGCATGTCGATGCATGCGTGTCGAAAATGGTCAATGTGGAGTTCCGTTTCCTTTCTCTCGTCCAAGATGTCCGCAAATACCCGATTATTTTCCTTTGTTCCAGCCGCGATATTCAGCCTTTGTGCGGAAAAAAATAGAGATATATTTTTCTCCCCCTCTCTGTGTTTCCCCCGTGTGAGTGTAAGCGCGCCCCGAAATTTAGAACGTCTGCTAATTGACCGATCGATCTTGCAAATGGCATTTGATTCGAGCCACTCCTCCGGGACATCTCACCGGCATGATTCGCTCGTCCGCCGATCGTAGTTTCGCGCACGAGCTATGTGCACTCTCGGGGATTTACGCCCGCGCGATAAAAACGAACAGATAGGGAGAATTACAGGCGGCGGCGGCGGCGGCGGCGGCGGCGGCGGCGGCGGCGGCGGAACGCATAGTCGAAAGAGCGTTGCGTGCGCGGCTCGTTCCGAACGCGCTTGATACCGCGGCCTCCCGCCGACTGCCTTCGAAAACACGCGATATCGCACGCGCAATTGGCCCATTCCGAGGGTGGTGGTGTAACGTTGGCGATTCAGGAGAAACAGACAGAGCAGCGCGCGCGCGGCCGATGGAGAAAGGAGAGGAATGGAGGACGGGGGGAGAAAAAGAGGAGGAAAAACAGGGAAAAAACGGCGGAAAGAGATTCGCGAGCGGCGGCGGCGGCGCGATATCGCCGTGGCTCATCTAAACGGACGACTCTCCCTCTTCCTCTATTATATAAATTCATCTATCTATCCATCTCTCTCCCGCGCGCGACATCCGCGTCGATCGTACGCGCGATAAATTGATAAGCCCCGCCGTCGCCGCGCGCTCGCCGCAGCAATAACGACGCGATAGCCGCTACTCCAGATCGGATCTTGAGCGCGATTTAACGGCAATTACCGGCCGACCGACCGGCCGGCTACTGACAAATTGCGACAAACGCGAGCGCGAGCGCGAGCGGGTTACAAGGCGATACGCGCGCGCCCGGGCCCCGCAATTACGCACGCGCGCGTGCGCGTGCGCGTACCGGCATCTTGAAATTTTTCGATAGCCACCGAATGCCACCGGGGGCACCGGTAACTCTGGTTCTGGCTCCCACCGGGCGCGCGCTCTCGCGCTCGCTCGCTCGCTCGCTCGCTCGCACGAGCCAGAAAGAGGCGGAGAAAGAGCGAAAGAGACTAGGTCAAGTCTACGTGACTTGACCGCGCGCGAAGGACAAGTCGCGCACTTGTTCCGCGGTCGCGCGCGCGGCTCGTGTGTCGCCGTGTCGCGAGACGACGAAAGTTCATTTCTCCGCGACGTGTGTCCGCGGGCATTCGTGAAACAGGTGTCTCGCTCGGATTAGCAGTTTCGCGATTAGACGCGCCGCCATTGCCGTCGAACGCGCCGCGGCGCGGACGCGGCTGCACGCCGGGGGTGGCCGGTATCGCGGCGAGAATCGCGTACGTTTTATCTCACGTGCACGATGAAGAAGAGGTCATGGTTTCGTCTGCGTCTTACAAACGCCTGGCAAACATTCATTTTTCTTTTTTATCTGCCGCTTGCAAAAGTCGCCATGCGAGTTTCGCGCTTGAACGCGTTCGAAAATTCATTCGTGCGTCTTTTTTTCTCTTCCTCGCTGCAAACTCGAGTGTGTTATTTTGACACGTACAAGCCGAAGTTTTCTTCGCGCGTTTCTTGTCGTGTCTGAAATCACGTCATTTGATGCATCTCGATATCACTTAACGCGTTTAAACGCGTTGAACGACATGATTTAAAACGACAAGATACGCGTAAAGAAAGCTTCAGCTTATACGCGTCAAAATAACACACTCGGGTTTGCAGTGCTCCCGCTCTCTCTCTCTCTCTCTCTCTCTCTCTCTCTCTCTCTCTCTCTCTCTCTCTTTCTCTCTCGGGAAATACGTTGTCAATCGCGATTAGGATGCGCACACAATTAATCGGAAGACGTTGTCGTGTGTCGCACGTATGTCGTACGTATTGAAAAAAAAAAAAAACTGACAGCACCGATATATAAAAATCAAGATTACACGCATACGTACGACACACGACATTTCCCGACCGATTGTGTGCGCACCCTTAGTGACCCGCCGTCATTGTAATACGCCGCGGCGCAGACGACGAGCTGCACGCCGGGGGTGGCCGGTAGCTGCGAGTATCGCGCATACGTTTTATCTCGTGCACGATGAAAAAGTCGTAGTTTCGTCCACACCTTATAAGTGCCCAGCAAACATTCATTTTTTTTCTCATCCGCCGCTTGCAAAAGTTGCCGTGCGAGTTTCGCGTCTAATCGCGTTTGAACGCGTTCGAAAATTCACTCGCGCATCTCTTTTCCCTGCCTCCCTCCCTCCCTCCCTCTCGAGGGATACGTTGTCAATCGCGCGTTGTTTATACAGCGGCGATGCGATAAACAACCCCGCTGGTCCCGCACGACGCAGAGGCGCGGAGGAACGCGTCTCGGCGCTGCTCGGCCATTGAGATCGGCTCAATTACACGCGTTTAACCCACTTTCAACGCGGCAGTTGCGCGTCGAAAACGCGCGTTGGTTTAAGCTGACCGCGACTAACGGCGGTCAGATGGTGCGGGTCGGGTGTTGGCGGTGCGTTTTGAGCGACAAACAGGTTGTAATTAGGCGCACATCCAACCGCAGGGTCCGCTTTCGTAGCTGCGTCGTCGGTCACACGTGTATACGCGAGAACACGCGCGATCTGACTCCGAGTGAGTCATCCGGCGGAGACTGCCATAAGCATAAGCCCGGAAAATGCGGAAACGTGATCGACAAGCGGCGTCGGCAAAAGATACGCCGAAGTGCGACGTAAGTGAGTAATAATTGATCGAAGCGAAACGAAGTGGCGCGGATCGACGCGTCCGCGAAGTTTGATATCGTTGATGCCGCGCAACAGAAACATTGTAAGAGGTTGCCTGCCCGGCGCGTTACGCCTCCATTTTTCCTTTTGGCGGCTGTTTGAACTGCAGTTGAAGGGAGGAGAGCGCGCATTGAGGCGCAACTGCATTGTCCATCAGGACGAGACACCAGGCATAATTATTACCGCTTCAATTACACGAGCGAGCCACGTCGGACAAAAGCGGCAATTAACGGTGCGTATATCGTGCGCGCGATGTCCTGCTAGAGAAACAGGGAGAAAGGGAGCGAGAGGGACGGAGACACGGAGGAAGAAAGAGAGAAGGAGAGTCAGTCTGTTTGCCGTGTAAAATGCTAGTATGTGGGTGGATCTTGCTGAAAATTGGTACGTGCACTTTAAACGCCGCGTGCCCCGCGCGCGACACGCGATTAAACAACAACTGTTTGCGCCGGGGCGTGAGTATCCACATGTCGTGCGTTTCGGCTGCCTATATACGTTAATTAAAAGCGAAAGCCTCGTTTGTAACGCATGTAGCAAACGCGCGCGTGTGACAAATACGTATGCGAGGTTACACACACAAGCGCGCGAAAATGAAACTCAACGATAAGTGTTTCGTTAGGGCCGCCGCTTTCTACTGCTGCAGCTATTTGCTACTATTAATCAGTGCTCCAATTAACGGCCGTTAATTGGCGCTTCGCGCGCATTAGACGGCAGTTCCTCGGCACGCGCGACGTTGGCGCTTCGTCTCCTCCCTCTGCGAAGGGACTTTCTCGCGACTCGGTCCTCGGTGAATCTTTTCGATCGCTCGATGACGTTCGCAATCTTCGTCAGTCGTCGTCTCTCCCCTTTCTTCGATCGGCGATCGGCCGGTTATTTGCGCGATCGCGCTACCCTGAGGGTGACTTTGACAGAGGCGAGCCGCGCGCAAGCTTACGACGTGAGCACGCCGCTCGGTGGCACGAGTTCACCGATTTCAGAGAGTAGAAGGTAGGAGTGGGCGAGTGGACCCGCTGGAGAGGGCATGTGCCTGCCAGCAACCGGGCAACGTGCGAGCAACCACCGAGAAAGAGAGAGACAGGCGGACAGAGACAGAAGGAGAGAGAGAGAGAGAGAGAGAGAGAGAAACGTAGAAGGAGAAAGAGAGAGAGAGAGAGAGAGAGAGAAGAAGGGAGGAGGGGAGAGTCCCAACCGTACGTTTGAGTTGGTTGACCTGGAGCGGGCACGTTCCTACCTTCACCTCGACTTCGTCCTAAGGAATTGCCTTCACGCTTGCGATTTCATTCCGCGCGGGCGCATACACGCATACATACGCGCGCATGCATACAACGGACGCGCGCTCGGCGTTATTCCCGCGGCGACCCTCTCGCGAATCGCGGCCGCGATCGAATCGCTTGGAAATTGATTATGCAGAAGACACAAAGCGGAGCACGACGGAGTATATCGCGCGGCTACGCGATGTCATACATCACCGGCGCGCGATAAGGACAACGCGAAGCGTTCGGCCTTATGTAAATTTCATCAACGATTCATCAGGATGATTGATGCGGCCGCGCTGATACGGATCTATATGGCGAATACATCGCGATACGGATCGCGCGCGAGGCGGCCGAGCGTCTCGGATTAACACCTAACGCGTGGAGAAGGGGGGAGGGGGAGAGAGAAGGGGAGAGGAGTGTTCTCGTAACGAACTCTGATAATTTGTCGGTCGCGAGTTCCCGCGGAAGCGACGATGCGACGAAGGCGAGATCTCCCTGAGGCAATCTCGCGTCGATGATTTTACGCGCGGTAGATCGAGCGTTACGATGTCGCGACGTGTACGATCGGCACGCCGTTGAATCGCACCAACGGGCTATTGATACCCGTAAATCCGCGTCGTCGCGCGTACATCGGCGTCGACGGATCGTCTGGAGCGGAGGTCAGCCGCAGTTCCTCCTCCGAAGCTAAACACGTTTGTACGCCGCGCTGTCGAATTAAAAAACCCGTCGGACGCTCGCAATGGCCGCGATGTATCGATTCGCCGAATCCCCGAGTTCGAATCCCTCCGAATCTCGGCCGCGATATATATATATATATATACATATATATTGTGCGCGCTCGTGAGTCCATATCGTGTCGATATAATCCGCGCAGGCGGAACATCTTCCGGTTTCGAGGATCCCGAAGGAGAGCGTGTCCCCACGTCGTGGGTATAGGATCAGGACGAAGATCGGAGCAAAGCTGGTATTACGAGAGGCAGCGGATCGAAATACTACGAAGAGAACGAGAGTTGGAGAGAGAACCCTGGGATGTTGCGCAGAGAAACAGAGAGAAAGTGAGAGAGAGGGAGGCAGCGAGCGAGCGGAGGAGACGGACGAAAGACGGAGGATGCGAATAAGCGAGAGAGGGAAGCACGAGGATTGTGCGTCTCCTCCAGTGCGATGTTCAGCTTGCGGAGGATTACTACCTCTCGAAGTGGTAGAGAGAGAGAGAGGGAGAGAGAGAGAGAGAGAGAGAGAGAGAGAGAGAGAGAGAGAGAAGGAGGGAGAGAGAGAGCGAGAAGACAACAAAGAGCGAAGAGAGGAGACGGAGGTGGAGGAGAAGCAGCAGCAGCAGCAGCAAGAGGAGAGCAGGAGGAAGGTGGAGAGGGGGGGAAGGTAGACGTCACGTCGTCAATCATGGTCCAGTTGCTCCTATGTATTACATACTCTCGCCGAGCACGGAGAGAGCGGACCTGTACATGCTACTGCATTGTGACGCACAATGTTCAATCATCTCTCCGTCGATTCCTTCGGCTTTAATTGAAGAAAGGGCCCGTCGAGCGGGCGCGCGAGAGGGCGGCGGACAAGAGAGAGAGAAAGAGAGAGAGAGAGAGAGAGGGAGAGAGAGAGAGAAAGGTGGAGAGCGGCCGAGGGGGACATCGGGTGGGAGGGAAGAGGGGGAGGGGGCTGAAAAAAAGGAGGAAGCGGCGCGGGGGTGTCGTTGACCCCTCGGCGACGATATTGTGTACCACTTGAGTCTTTAAGTCGGGACCCAGAAGAACCTCCGCAAGGAACAAGGACCTCCTCAGCCACACTCAGCCGTGGTCCTCCGGGACACGGATCATTAGACCAGGGCGAACCGCGAAATACGAAATCGTGCCGAAAATCACGACCTTTTGAACCGCCATGAGTCCGCCCGCCCGCTCGCCCGCCCGCTTGCTCACCCGCCCGCCCGCCGCCTGCCCGCCTGCCCGCTCGCCTGCCCGCTCGTAACCCTCCGCCGGAGTTTCGAGACGCGACGGAGAGTTCGAGTGGCGTCGAGTGGCGCGTCAGGGGGCGAAAAGAAGGAGTGCAGAAGCATTGATAGGAAGGAGACGGAAGCCGGAAAACGCGAGACTCACCAATTTGTCGCGGAACGCCCGCGCGGCTATCGATTCCTTCGCCAGTCGCCACGTCCGAGAGGGAGAGTTGGAGTGTTCCGCTGCGAGCGACGATGATACTTCTTCTTCGGTTAGCCGGTCGCAATTATTTGTTGCGCGATAGGGCGCGATAGGGCGCGATACGGACGAAAACAATGTATGTCGCGGTGATTGCGCCGCAAAATCGCACGCGTAATGAACTCGCCGCGCGCGATGCGATAGCGATAGTCCGCGATAAATGACGACGACGATGACGACGATTCAAGTAGTTTCCGACGATGAGTCAAAGTTCCGCAGCAGCCGCACGGAAATTTGCGACTCCTCTCGCGATCTATCATTAACCGCTTGTCGTGAACGCGCGCCTCACGCTCGAGAGACAACATTCGCGGCGTCGAGAGGGAGAGGGCCGCGTTCGGAGGGACAAGTGCGCCAACGAAATCGTATAGCCGGGGATCGTCAAATAGAGAGAGAGAGAGAGAGAGAGAGAGAGAGGAAACATGATCCCCAAAAGCCACTTATGCATCTGCGAAGTCGCTCCGCGGCGTCAGGTATTAGCTTCCCTCGCTCGGCCTCCAAACAATGTTCTTTAGAAACGGGAGCGAGACGGCGGTAGCTCGCCCTCGCGAGCGCGCAACCGGGCGTCTCTCCGCCCGCGGGATGCGATGTCGTCTTCGGGGCTCGACTTCCGCGGCCGTCGGTGTACACGAAATGGGATCCATTTCGCGATTTCCTGCGAACATGCCTCGGGGAGGCGGCGAGACGGCGAAAAGGTCGCTCGCGTGTAGACAGACAGACAGAGAGGCAACACAATGCCGCGGGTCGTCGCGGAACGTAGTGCGCGCGTTTCATTCCTCGGCTCGATGGTAGACGCGTCGTAAGTCGAGAGAACGACAGTCAGAGAGAGAGAGAGAGAGAGAGAGAGAGAGAGAGAGAGAGAGAGGAAAGAGGGATATGCGTCTCTCGTCAGGTATACTCAGCCGAAGCCGTCTAGGTTACAAAACAGCGGCGGTAATTAGCTCGGTGGCGCCGGGACTCTCGTCCTGCTTCGCCTCATTTCTCTCGGCGCGCCGCACGCCTCCCGATTCTTTATCCTGCCGCGGCGAAACGCGCGACTGTGCACGCGCGCGCTTATTCGCCGCGGATCGCGTACCCGTTTTTCCTTCTCTGCCGCCACTTGCCGGCCTTTTAAAATCCTCTCATGCCGCGCGCGCAGCGCGCTCGGCTCACGGGCGAGCTAACGTTTCCCTCCGTTTTCTTTCGCGAGCGCGCCGCGAATACGTTCGCCGCTTCTTGCCCGTCTTTTCACGCCAGCCGATGCGATTTCTGTTTGCGCCCGCCGGCAAGATGTTCTCCGTGTTCGCCCGCTCTGCCTCGCCGGAGCTGTTTTGCCCCTCCGAGTCGATATTATTGCGTTCTATTTTCGCGCTGCTCGCGCGCGCGCGCTCGTCTTTGCATATCCGGTATTTGTTGTTATCGTGTGTCAAGCGCACTTCTTTTCCTCCTGTTACTCGAGAGATCGCGCTTTTATCGCGAGTAGAGATAAAATTTAAATGCGCGCGGACCCTCCGCAGGGCCGCCGAAGGTTACGCACGGTTATTTTCCTGGCTCTCCCTCCCCCTTCCCCTCCACAGCCTCCCCCGCCCCAACCGAGCTCCCGCGTGTTATTCCCGCTTTTGTTTGCATGCAACACACTCAACGTTGACCCAGAAGACTCTAGATTACAGAGGAGTCTCGTGTGCACAGCCCCGGGCGGCTCTTTTTTATCGATATAACGCGATTCCTCCAGACTGCCCACATCCTCCTCCGGGCGAGGCATCCTCCCGATCGCCGGCAATAATCGGTTTTTCCGCGCCTGCTCGATCCGCGGCGCGTCCGAACGCGCGCGCGCACGCTACCCATTAACTTCACTGCAAACGTTCCCGTTTCTTCCCGCTAAACGTAGCAGTACGATTGCCCCGCTACACCACCTCCTCCTCCTCCTCCTCCTTCTCCTCCTTCTCCTCCTTCTCCTCCATCTTTCTCTCGTCCCTCCGGTATACTCAGCTCGCGCCACTTTTATAGCGTTTCTTTGCTAGCACCGCGAAGCGGCGTCCGTTTTCTGCAACGGGATGCACGGCGCGATAGGGAAGAAGAAGAAGAAGAGGAAGAAGAAGAAGAAGAAGCGGTATTAGCGATCGCACGAGCGGTCGGACTGGTCGCGTTTGAGAGAGAAACTCCTCCGCCGAAGACTTGGGTGTTTTCTAAATTCGCCCCGGGAGGAGGAGGTGAGGTCTCACCCCGGAGAGATCTCTCAGAGCGAATGTTTCGCTGAAGCTTTGAGTGGATTCCGATTGCATCTGAGCGATGATTTCAGTCAGTCAGAGCAAAAATATTCGTCCGATGACTCGGAGTGAAAAAGTCACTCTATGCGAATGAAAAGTCATTCGATTCGAGTGGCTCGGCTGTCGCAGTACTTTTCCGGTGAAATTTCACCTCAAGAGATGCTTCAGAGAGCGCCTCGGCCCCCATCGGAGACTCGCCAACTCCCCAGAACTACCTCCCCCCCAGGAGTACGAAGACTTCCGGTTGGTTTCGCGAAACCCCCTCGGCTTAGCGACGACGATCGTGTTAGTTTTGCGCAATAATATGTTATAATATGTTATAATCGTATCTGACTTTTTCTACTATCTTCGTGACTCTCTTCGCCTCTCCCTCTCTCTCTCTCCTTTTTGCTTTGCTCTTATTCTACGGCCCAGAGCAAAGTGGATCGCGCGACAAAGGATTATCCTGGAGCGCGAGCGCACGCGCGCGCGTTGACCCTGGAATTACCGGTGTGTCGTACAAATCCTGTTCCGCCGGGTTCCGCCGCATTAGGATAATGAGTCTCATTACCCCACCGGGACACCGCGAATCATTCGGTGACTCGCGCTTAACGATCGTAACGTGGACGCACTCGCCGCGGCGATAGAACGGCGATAATTGAATCTCGCGTCGGGAGACGAGCGAGCTAGCCAGCGCTTCTCGCGCGAAGGAGCACCGAGGTCGCGCCACGGCGGTGTACGCTCTCGCGTATCCGTCGTGAGAAGAAAGGAGAGAGAGAGAGAGAGAGAGAGAGAGAGAGAGAGAGAGAGAGAGAGAGAGAGAGAGAGGAGGCTTGTACTTGACGTTTTTCTTTCTATCAGGCGTGATTCGATCGTTCCGATCGTTTTCTCGCGTAAGAAAGAGACACGACTCGATCGTTCGTTCGGACGGTTTAACCTTCCGTTTGCCGTGATGCGCGACGCAGTTTTTCGCCGAAGATGCTCGACCGCAGAAAGGCGTCGAGGATATAAGTGGCCGTCCGTCGCAAGAAACGGCTTGCGCCTGCATCTCTCTGTGTGTATGTATGTATATGTGTGCGCGCGCGCGAGAAAGAGAGAAAGAGAGAGAGAGAGAGAGAGAGAGAGAGAGAGAGAGCGAGCGAGCGAGCGAGCGTGTTGTATCGACAAGTCCATCGAGCTAACGCAATCATATATGCACGTGCGTGTACCGTTAGCTGCTGCGTAGTTCCCTAGATAGACGCGTTCGATCTTCATCGAGGGGAATCGAACTATCGATAACGCCTATCGATTTCACACAGCCGGCGGACGACGACTGTTGATAACTATGTAAAATAACCTCGCGCAGCACCGCTGAAAAGCTGAACTGGTCTCGGAGTCTGCGGTGGTAATGAACTGGTTTTTCCGTTTACAGCGAGTAATTTAATCGCGCCCGAGCAGCAACCTGCTCCGGACAGACGATCGATTGATTCTGACGGGGAAGATTCTCGAGCGCGAGGGGAAATTTCCACGTACGCGCGCGGGAGCGCGAGCGCGAGCGCGAAGTGGTCATTAAATTATAATAATAATTACTCGCGTATACTCGATGATTTTACGGGCGACTACGGCGGCGGCGGCGGCGGCGGCGGCAGTGCATTTTTGCGCGATCGCTTATGCGCCAGTCATTAAGTGCCGGGATGTTAATTTCGCACCTCCGAATGTCCATCGGGGCCTTGTTACGTTTTACATGGTGTAGCCGGTCGTAGGACCTCGCGCGTCATCAATCATTCGACGGCGAGACAACGCGTGGAAAAATAAAAATGTCGCTGCGCCAGTCGGGCGGGACGGGGCGGGGCGGGGAGAGGAGGGGAGGAGAAAAAACGGCGCGACGGCATCTACATCGGATAAGATGATCGCTCGTACGAATCGATTTCTCGATCATCCCGACGTCCGACCGAAAAGCCCCGCTACCGGTAACCACGTTGCTGCCGCGATAAAAGACGGGAGATTGGGGGACAGTGATAGCGGGAGGGTTCGCGAGCGAGTGGCCCGGAGGAGCGGAGCGCGAGAAGGGGGCGGACGGGAGAGATCGTGAAAGACGAAGAAGACGAAGGGGACGAAGAAGAAGCAGCAGAGGAGCACGTAGAAGGGAAGGGCAAGGGCGAGAGAAAAAAAGACGAAGAGCCCTCTACGGTCGGCGTCACGCTGTCGGGTACATCGGTCTCGCCTTCCCTCCGCGCAACCCTCGACGTCCCGATACAATACGCGCGCGCGCACGTGTACACACACACACACGGACGTATGCGCGACGCGCGCGCGCGCGCGCGATCGCCCAATATCGTGAAACGCAGCGTGAAGGGACACGCTGATGTGCGTGCGTGTCAGATAATTATATGTAATTGCCGGGTAGGATAATTAGCGATCAACAATAAGCCTCTTCCCTTCCTCGCCTCCCTTTGCCCCCTCCCGCTCTCTCTCTCTCTCTCTCTCTCTCTCGCTCTCGTTGCTTGTTCTCTCGCTTGATCTCTTCGCCAGCTATCTCGCTCTCTCCTTCGCTCTTATGTCCGTCCTGCTGCTGCACGCTGATGGGGCTGCTGCTGTTACCGCAGTGTACACGCACACAAGAACGCACGAAGTGTGCGTGCGCGTATCGAGTCGGCTTAACGTGTGCGTAATGTGCATCCGTGTACGCACGCTCGCTCGCGCTCGCGCGCGCGCACGCGCGCGCGCGCGTCCGCGTCCGCGAACCTGCGGTGCGTAGCGCGTCCGCACAACACGAGAGACGCGGTGGCTCCTCTTCCACGGCGTCGGGAGGAACGGAGAGGCGTGGTGCAGTACAGTAGCCCACAGGGGCGATCGGGCAACCGGGGATGTTGCTAATAATATGCTACGCGAGTTGGCGCGTTACTCGCGCTACCAGGCAGCGCGCAGCCGGGGAGATCGAAACGGGAGCTACCGAGAGCGCGTTCGAGATAGACGAGGATTCGAGAGGAAGGAACGAGAGAGACAGAGACAGAGACAAAGGGAGAGGGAGGGAGAGAGAGAGAGAGAGAGAGAGAGAGAGAGAGAGAGAGAGAGAGAGAGAGAGAGAGAGAAGTCAGGGTCCGCGCGCGCGAGAGATCCCCACGGCGATGCACTTGGATCGATCGAGGACGAGCAACAGCACGACTTCGAGCTTTGACCGAGGCCCTCCCGGTGCACGTCTCCGCCTCTATGACGACGTACGTACACACGTATAATGGGGTTCCGTTGGTCGCGAAATTGGAATCCGGCGAATGCTTCTACGCTGCGCCGCTCGTCTAAGCGCGCACACGTGGCCGCCGATTATTGCGAACGCGCTGTCGCGGCGGTCGCGATGCGTTTGCAGCCGGGCCGCTTTCGAGTTTGCGTAAGCCTGAGTGTGTCGCATCATGCGTTCCTCGCGTTTCTTACCGTCCGATTTGCACCTGATTCAAGAGACACGCGGAGAAGGAAGAATACAGAATCGCCCCGGTACAACTTGAGCTTGCTGGCTCGAGCACGCGGCTTCCGTCATTAGGAGATTGAAAAAACACGTTCGTATCATCGAATGTTGTTTTCTTCCGACCGACGTGGATTTTAACGAAACGGACCGGGGACACGTGATTTCCACGACACGGTCCATCTTCAGTATGAAAAATCGCTCGATCCGGAGGCTTCTCGCGCGCACTTCAACACGACATGGAAGCGAAGCAGACCCCCGTTCACGGGATCGACCGTGGATCTTCTCCCTCAGCGCGAACGGTGAATTTTTCTAAGATTTCCCAACGAGAAAGTGTACGGAAAGGTTATCCACGGTTATCCCATTTGCCACGAGTTCACGTTTAGGAGAAAAGATTCGCGACTGCCTGCCTCGACGAGTGTGCCCTGGCGAGTGCTGAATTCTTCGACATCGCGCTCCGTTCTTTCCGCCGACGCGGAACAATTGACTTTGACATCCGGCCGGACGCGGCGGGGCATTTTAACGCAGCCGTCGCGATTCCCAGCGGGTCGGGTTACGGCTACTGCCGGTCTAAGACCGCGCTCCGAGACTACGTCGCCCGGGGTATCGCAATGTTGATCCTTGCGCAACTAATCTATCCGCCACCCCCCGCGGCGATAGATCTGCTCTAAACGGCCGCAACGCCGGCGTGCGTCTCACGCGTCCGCGAGGCATTACGCCCGCGCGTGACTAAGCTCCGCTGAGATCCCGTATTGACAAATCGCGCGCGCGCGCTCGCTCGCCCCCGACGCTTTTCCTTTTTCTATCGACGCGCTCCGAACCGCTCGAGCGCATTAAGCACGATTGTGGTGCGAACGGCGCGGTGAGACACGTCATGGGAGTGCACAGGTGCGCGACTCGATCGTCTAATTACGCGGACGGACGTTACGGCACGTCGGCACTTAAGACGTTCCGCTTACGTTACGATTACCGTCGCGGACACGACCTACGGCTCTCCTTCTCCCCTGCCCCCTCGCTCTGCGCCCCCTCGAAGCCGCTGCGCACTCTGGCCGATATTAGCCGCGAATCGCATGAGGTCGAGAAAGACACGACTCGCCGAAGACAAGACAAGAGCAGAAGGAAGCCGTAAATCGGC
Organism: Harpegnathos saltator; assembly: GCF_003227715.2. Lineage (NCBI taxonomy): Eukaryota > Metazoa > Arthropoda > Insecta > Hymenoptera > Formicidae > Harpegnathos > Harpegnathos saltator. The sequence goes on along the minus strand of NW_020229966.1, from coordinate 871,033 downwards.
GGGTTCGACTAAAGCTGCGACTGCAGCTGGACGGCAACGGAGATTTACGTAGTGCGAAACGCACCGTCTACCCACTCCCCTCCCCCCGCCTCCCCTTCTCTCGCCCCCCTTTTCCCCCCTTGGGGGGGAACGCCGTCGGACGCAGTCGAATTTTGCATGCGCGGCGACAAATAGCCGCTGCCTACGTTGAATTTCAAATTCGTTGGCTGCAGTTGTCGAAATGTAGGTGATGGAGAAGGAAAGCGAGCGTGGGCGAGCGGAAAGAAACGGCCGCCAGAGCTGCGAGATGCATAATGCATTGTTGATCGTTGCAAGAGGAAGGAGAAGAAAGGAAAAGCTATCTCTCCCGCGAGCGAAAGTTGCTCTCGATACTTTTCCTTCCTGTTTCCTCGCAATCGCCAAGTTGACTTGGTCGGTGGCTGTCGCTGACGCTTATCCGCGTCAGCTTCTCCGTTCTCGGAGCGCGCAAAGACGAGCAAGCGCGTAGATGCGTTTCCGCACGCGATGACGACGACGATGACGACGACGATGGCGACGACGATGGCGCGACGACGCGACGCGGAGCCGGATCGGTTCGGCGAATTTCGCGCTCGCGGTTACTCGACTTTTGCGGAGCGCGCCGCGCTGACCGTTCTTGACGGAACTCCGCGCCAGCGGAGTCGCCGACGGTTCCGTCAAGAAGTCGTATCCGCGACGCGATAAAAGAATCGAATCGCAACCTTTCCGCGGCCGGCGGTGGGGTTCGCGCGTGCGTGGGTTTCGACGGAAATGTAGAAGGAGAGACGCGAATTCGTAGGTCCCGAGATAGCCGACGGGACGCAAGAAAGGACGGAGGCGAAGCGACGGTTTATCAACCTTATCTCTCTCTCTCTCTTCTTCTTCTTCTCCTCCTCTCCCCTTTCGCTTGCCCCCTGCTCGCCGCCACCCGGAGGCGAAAGTTACGGAAAGTTACAGCAAAACGCAAGCAACACGAAACGAGGGTCAAAATCCTTGCGCTTCGAAGGATGCTGCCGCTGCTGATGCCGCAGCCGCT
>NW_020229966.1:817500-865000 GCF_003227715.2 Harpegnathos saltator | reverse complement strand
GACTACGCAAACCCCATTATAGATTACCCGTCGTCTTGCCTTCTGCGCGAAGACCCGAGAGAGAGAGAGAGAGAGAGAGAGAGAAAGCGAGCGAGCGAGCGAACGAACGAGAGAGAGAGAGAGAGAGAGGGGGGGCCTTGAATTATGCACCGTTGAGGATTACGCAACGTCGTTTGCTACGCGCAGGAGAAAAAGAGAGAGAGAGAAAGAGAGAGAGGGAGAGAGAGAGAGAGAGAAAGAGAGTCCTCTCTTTCCACGTCGCGCTGAGAACGCGCGGGTCAGCCGATCAGCCGGCGAAGAAAACGCGGCGGGAGAAAAAGGAAAAGGACGCGCATCGCTGGGTCTGGCGCGTCACTTTTTTCTTCTCTGATTCATCGCGCACGGATCTCTCGCGGATTCGCTCGTCGACACTTTTGGTAAGCGCGCGCGATGCACCTGCGCGTCGACGCGCGAGTCCTTCTTCTTCGTTTTCTTCTTCCGTGAGAATGGAAAACAGTCATCGCGCAGGCATCGTCCCGCCTCCGTGAGCGCGGGAGTCTCGCCGTTCGACCGAGCCTGTCCACACGGCTGTTCGTTTCCGCAAAAGCGTCACCGCCGATGACGTCCCGCGCTCGAAGCCCCCGTTGACTTTTCCTCCGCGACTTCCATCCTCCGCCATCGCGCACGAGATTCGGTCCGACGACCGGTTAATTTCGTTTGTCCGAGGCCTCTTTTCTCGGGCCTCTCAACTCGGTTGCGCTTTTTGCCGCGTTGGAATGAAACCAGGTGTGTAAGTCGGCGTCGGCGGGAGGACGAAGAACCTCGGGGATTTCTCGGAGCAACGCCTGGCTCAGCTGAGAGGAATAGCAAACTTTTGGTTCCTCGCGCACATGAAGTGCTCTCGCGTAGATCTTTCCCATCTTATGTTGAGCAGCTCTTCGTTACATAGACGCGAGTAACTTTGCCGTTTCGCGCCGTCTCGAGCGAAGAGCAAGCGCATCGCGAGCGCGTACAATGTGTCTCTTTTCATGAAGGACTTTAATTATTTCGCGGAAACTGTCGACGTGTATAAATATAAACTCGGGCACTAAAAACTCGCGCTCTCGACTAAGCGTGCTAACGAAACATTACGGCTCGACTCCTCGCGCGGATCATAAACCAGACGTCCGTTCGTTCGTCCGTCCGTCTAGACGTGACGAGCGTAAAAAGTATGTATTAATGCGGTCGTAGAGATTTACAAATCCACCTCTGTCTCTCCCTCTCTTTTCTCCCTTTCTCCCTAACTCTCACTCCCTTTCTCCCTTCGAGAAACCGCCGTGAATCGCTTCGCTCGACAGGCATCGATTTATGTGGAAGATCTCCTTTTATTTCCCGCGCGCAACATTATTCCGGCGAGAAAGAGAGAAGGAGAGAGGGAGGAGGCTCGCGAGATGACGAGACCGTCGAAGTAGAGAGAGCGTGTCGTATGACGGCGCGGACATAAACCCGAGGACCTTCCAGTTAGGCGCGTAAAAAGTACATTAACGCGCCCGTAGAAATTTACAAGTATGCTCTTTGTAGAGCGCCACTAGGGCAAACCGTTCCTTTTTGTCAGTCACTCCTCTCTGACAGGCATCGATTTACGGGGAAGAGAGAGAGAGAGAGAGAGAGAGAGAGAGAGAGGAAGAGAGAGAGAGAGAGAGAGAGAGGGAGGAAGGGAGAGAAAGAGACAGGGGGAACAGAGCGGAGAGCAGGGGTGAGGAGGACTCGGGGGGAGGGGGGAAGGAGTTACGCCGGCTAAGCGGCCGTTAGTACGTCCGACGATCAATTTTTTAATGCGCCTTACAAAGTTGTCCATAAAACGGCCAGCTGCCAACGTTAATGGTGTCTCAACGGGGCGCGGGTTTAAAGGCTTCTCGTAAGTTTCCGCTCGTGCCGGCGTAAATTCGTGTTCCCGTTCCCGGAGGGAACGCGCGAATGGGCGCTCTCGATGCCCTCGCCTCCCCCTCCGGACCTCCTCCCCGTTCGCACCTCCACCGTGTCTCACGTGCACCTAACCGCGCGCGTTTCGCGCTCGTGCGCGGAATTATTCCCCGTTATATCCCGCTTGTTACCCGGCCCGAGAGCCCATGATCGCATCCCATGATCACACTCGTGACTTCCGAATTCGCCGCGCGAACTCGCGCGCTGCCGCCTTCGTGCGCGGTATCTCCTTCGAGACTCCTTCCTCCCCCGACGCCGCGACCTTTCCCCCAACCCCCGACGACCTGATCCTCCCCCGAGAGAGCAGCCGCGTGATCTTTCCGCACGGCAATCCCTTCACCTTCGCGTTTATTCCATTCCTCATTTTTTCATCTCGTCCTTGGATGGCACGAGACAGAAGCAAGACCGGCTGACGAGGGTCTCGAAACTGCATGCCTTTTTCTCGAATTTCTTCCAGGCGCTCTCGCTTACTACGCGCCCTCTCTTTCCCTCTTCTTTCATCCTCCCTTCCTTTCCCCCCCCCTCTCTCTCTCTCTCTCTCTCTCTCTCTCTCTCTCTCTCTCTCTCTCTCTCTCTCTTTCTGTGGAAGCTCCTTCTTCGCCCCCGAGACGCATGATTTATTTTCACTGGCAGCGCGCGACACGTGTTGCCTCGTAACACGTGGCTGTGCTTATATTTCGGGGGCTGCGTGTACGCGGCACGCACGCGTGCACCGGGCGTGCACACCGACCGCGTGTTATGTTATCTCAACGTCACGCCGCACGTATTGTTTTAAGGTCATCTCATCGTCGAAACCTGTATCACCTCGCGCTCGGTATTTCGGGAAAGAATAACTCTTACGCGGCGTCGCTCTCGCGACGATGCAAGGCGCACCGCGCGCGGGAGGGAGAGAGAGAGAGAGAGAATGAGAATCGCGTGAATCTTTGCGAATGACACGCGGACATCGCGGACGTCTCCGTTGGTTCTCACGACGCGACGCGGGAATAATAACGATAGATCATCGCGTGCGAATGTTGTACCGCGGCGGATTCCCTCGAGGAATGACGTCGTCGTCATCGACGACGATGACGACGACACACGCGACGAAAACACGGCGACGCGGTGTCTTAATTAAAAAATTACATATCCTTCGAGCGGTAATCGGTACAATTTTCCCCGTCGAGGCATACATAATGTCGGGCCATTACGGGCCCCCCTTAATCGCCGGCAATCGCGCGCGCGCGCGCTATCAGCGCGGAGATCGATCACCGCTCGCGCGCGACTTCTCTCAGATATCGCGCGCACCGCACCGCACCGCACCGCACCGCGGATCGCGAATCGCGCGAGACGCATTGTCTCCGCGAGCGAGCGAGCGTCGCGGCTCGATGTCATTAGCGTGTCTGTTAATCACAGTGGCCGCGGGCGACTGTGAACGTGCGCTCGCGCGCGATAAGGAGGGACAGCGAGATGGAGAAAAAGCGACGATCGATCGAGAGAAAAGGAGGGGATCCTTGAGCGAAGAAGCACCTTAACGATCGATCGAAGAGGCCGTTACGCGACGTGCAATTAGAGATGAGATTACGAAAGGAATGCCTCCCATTCATTAGGATCCTCGCTGGCGAGCGCGCAGGGAGTGCAGCCTGCTCGCCGACGCAACGTCGTCGATGATCTAAACTTGGCCTTGCTTCTCCTCTCCCTCGACATCGATCGCTGTTGTTCCCTTGGCTTCCCGTCAGGGAGACAGTGAGAACACGAGAGATAGGTAAATAGATAGGCAGACAGATAGATAAATGCGTATATATTAACATTTTCTCCAGCTAGTCTGTGTTCGGTGAGCGCAGAGAACGCGTGAGGAAAAGCGGTGGGACTCAACGCGGGAGGGAGGGAGGGAGGGACGGAGAGGTACACGTCGCATCCGGCGAGAGTAGACGCGAAAATTTCAGCTGAAACGATACTCTCGCGAACGTGCAACGCGAGCCGCTTTCGACTGCGAGATCATTCCGGCGATCCTGGCGACATTTTCGGCACGAACGCGCGGAGAACTTGCTCGCGGGAGAAGTCTCTGACCGAGGTCGCGATATTGGCAGAATCCCATTACAAGTCTCGCCCCGTCCCCTCGTCAAATGAGTTTCTATTTTTCTCGAGACCGACACAATCGCGGGAGATCGTACCGCGCGTCCTTCGACGAAGGACCGCGTAAAGAGAAAGAGAGAGCGTGTCGCGTTTTTCAAGGGTATTTTCAAACTCTTACTCTGACCGTTCGCGGAAAGATACGACCCGCGCGCTTGTTCGATCGTAAAAATACAGGTACGGGCATACGCGCGTCGACGAGGGGCGGGCAGGGGGCAGGAGGGGGAGCGAGCGCACAAGTTCCCGGGGCAGCAGAAATTCAGCCGCAGGTAGTTTTCGTTTTGCGACGTTAATGGAGTTTCTCGGCTAACTGACAGATAAGCGGGGACGAAAAAGGAAAGGGAACGGGAAAAGCAGGTAGTGTGGATGGGGGGGTGGGGAGGGGAACGATGGCGCAGTACTACTCGGGAGTAAGCGCGTCGCATCGGCACGGGAGGACGATAGGCGCGACGCAGAGAGCGATTCGTTGCGGTCTGTGACAAGGAAGAACCGCCAGTTCTCCTGCATACCTGACCGAAAACCATTATGCAAAAGTCGCTGCAGGAAAGGTAGAAAGAGAGAGAGAGAGAGAGAGAGAGAGAGAGAGAGAGAGAGAGAGAGAGAGAGAGAGAGAGAGAGAACGACACGACGTGGGCGTCGTCGTTGTAAACAGTGATTAAAACATAAATCATGCTGTAGTGCACCCTCGTGCAGCTGATATTACACGTACAGCATTCGTCGCCGCGAGAACGGCGGCGTTCCTTTCCTTCCGAGCGACTTCCTGACGGCAAACGCGAGCGAACATCTCTGAGCTGTCCCCGAGAGTGTCGGAACAATCTCAGACGGTCCGAATACTTTTCCCGAACAATCGATGTCAAAGGTGAGAATATTCTAAAGAGAATTATTTATATTAATATTCTAAGCGTCCCCCGCCCCTCTCTCCCCCCCGATAAAGCTAAGAGGGGGCGCTTTGAAAATGGCGCCATTGTGGTGGAGAAATGACGTAGGCTTGAGACCTGAGGATTTCCTCACCGGTCCACTTCGCGTGTCTCGAGTTTCATCAAACTCGTCGTAACTGTCGTGGATTTTTCACTTTGACAGCTTTTCCGCTTTGGCAATCTCCGCGCGGGCCACGCTAATTTCTCGTCGGGATCGATACGCGTGGAAATTTTGCACGGGGGCCTCGCCGCGGGAGTTCTCAGGGAGGCCGGTGGGAGGAGGATTGCATAGAACGCGCGGCGGATCGCGGTCTGTCTGGTCTATCGCGGCGCATGAAAAAGGTCGCCTCGAAACGCTGCCTCCGTCTATCACGTTTCCTATGACGAAATCGCCCGGATAAACGGCAGGTGAGATAACCCAGATAACCGTTACGACTATCGATCGGTCCAATCTCGATCGTCCACGGACACGCGAGGATTTCTTTGTCCCGCGTGAGATTACAATATTACGGTGCAATGCGCAATCGAACGGCAATTCTCCGCAGCGCGATATCCCCGGCGGCTGGCCGGCAAAAACTTTTATCACTCAGGTGTCTGTGTCAAAATCAAACCGCACGCCATTATTTCACGGTGCAGCGCGAAAAAGCGACAAAAGTACAAACGCATCGAGCGCGCGTAATCGACGGCTCTCCCGTTATTGTCATCATTATTATTCCTACTATTATTATTATTGTTTCTGAATGTCATTGACTGCGCTCTCTCTCTCTCTCTCTCTCTCTCGCTGGCCGCTTTTTGCAAAATTGATTTATACGTTTCGCCGTGTCTCTTAGATCAGCGGCAGAAATACCGCTATCCGCGATCGCGAACGTTTAGAATCGTCGATCGTCGCGCGCGAAACACATTTGTCTTTTAGTCGCGCGAAGAAGACATGTAGCGCGCGCGCGCGCGCGTTTTTCTTTTGTTTTACATTAATTCTCCACGTGCGAGAACACGTTCGCATTTGCATCAATGCGCTCGTATCGCATTGAGTCGACGCGAAAGCTTTGTCGCGCTTGTCCGGTAAAACGGAGCACGAAATTATGGAATTTCGAAGGATCAGTAATTTTGGGTAATTTCTGCAGATAAAGAGGACGCATCTCGTCGGTTACCCAACGACGATTTCTCATCTTCTTCTCGTCCTAAACTTCCTAAACTTCCTACGAGCGAGAATCGAGGAGTGACACAAAGTCAGACCTCTACAGCTATATCTAGCCGCAACATCCGAGCCGGTGTTATCTGTCGAATCGGTGTCGGCCGCGCAATCCCGGGCGCGCGCCGCTGGCGTAATCGCGAGCGATAAAATTCGCCTGGCGTAAACACGCAAGAAAGACACGGAAGAAAAGGGAGCGAGACGCGAGAGTCGCGCGCGCGCGCGAGCGGCATTATCGGAGTCGGAAAATGAGGAGCGTCGATCGAGCGCGGTCGGCTCGAGTTGTAAAACTCGGACGAGCGATCGGGACCGCTAAGTGAGAGACACTCCGCCTTTATCAACTCGGCTCGGCGATTTTTGCTGAAGCGCTGACTCACCGATTATTGTGGCGGCTTAACAGACCGCGACACCTCGTCGCCGATGATTTTCTCCCGCGCTTGATTCCGCCGCAGCGCAGCGTGGATCCGCGGCGCGCTCGCAATCGTCACGTCGGCAGCGCTCGCTCGCAGTCGCGCGCGACGCTTTAATTGAATCGAGTATCCGTTGTGCGCGCCGAAACAACGAATCGCCGATTGATGAGGTCCGTCGCCGATCACGGCTATATTTCGCTCAATCGACTGCGGCGCTGCCACGCCGACGTGGTTCGCATGAAATTATCGAGATTATAGCCTGCTCACGGAAACGGGCGCTTTTCGGTCTCGAGTGTCTCGTTGTGGAACAAAATGGCGCGAATGTCGCGAAATAGCGCGAGAATCTAAAGAGCAAAAAGCTCACCGACGTCGCCGCCATTTTCCTCGGAGAAGAGCCTCGGTGAAAAGTGCTCTCTTCAGAGCGTGCGAAAATATTACGACACACTTGGCTTTGCCGCGCAGATTCTACGAGATCCGAATTTGTACCTGAGAAACAGGTAAAATCTCTGGTCGAAGGACCGACCTCGAGCTACGCCATAGGCGATAAGACTTTTCCGGTTTATACGGGCGGAACGGCGAAGACGAAAGAAGGGGGGAGAACAGCGCGCGCGCTTAGGAGCTGTCGAAGGTGATGGATAAGCATGTGTTCGTGAGACGCGTGAGTGAGCGGGTGCGCCATCAGGAGCGCGTCGCTAACGGGCGATATTAAACCGCAATCATCGATACAAGTAATCGAGAGCGCAACGATACGGCCGGCCGACTTAATTACCGCCGTGGTTCGTCTGTTCGCGCGCGCGCGGCGCAAGTAGATCGACTCGCTAATTAGCCGTAAAGCTGCAACAGATAGACCAGAGATAGAGCGCTGCCTATGAATAACGGAAAGGAAATTAGGTGTCGGCCAATGGCGAGCGAGCGAGCGAGCGAGGCGAGTTAGCTGGTTGGCGAACGAGCTCGACGCCAGCAGGCATTATTCCCGCCGGTAAACTCGCAGTTTCCGCGAGTGAGCGAGCGAGAGAACGCTCGCCGCCGCCGCCACCCGCCTCGCTTGGGGTCCTTTTAATTATAAGCCTTTTCTACGATTAGCGAGAAACGGAACCCGTATCGCGGCGCACCGTCGCGTGATACGCGAGCAAGCGGCTGTTGGATGAGATAATTTCTATTTTTCCACACAATCGCGCGCACCTTTGAGCGCGCTTATCGTCCTTCTCTCGCCTCTCTCTCTCTCTCTCTCTCTCTTTTCCTCTCTCTAAATATATATATATATATATGTATGTATTTGCACATGTTGCTTATGATTTTTTCGCGCGCGTTGGGTACGTAGGCCAACAGGCTGCAATCGGCGCGCGTTGCTTCGAGACAGACGCGGTTAGCGCAGACCGCATTATTTCACGATAATTATAACTCTGCATATCTCAGCCGTGGCGCGTTTCACGTGGCGGGATATAGTCGTTGCGGATACATTTCGCCCGCGTCGCTCTTAATAGCACCGCCACGAACCACCGACACTTCCGTCCGGCGAGCGAAACGGACTCAGATTAAATCTCCTGTCTCTTACATAACGATCCCTGAGCACCGCGGTTTCTCCGCTCACCGCGTCGCGCGCGCGTTCGCATACTCGCATACTCCAATTCGCAAGCGTGCGTCGCGGTCGGGTAAGAAGAAAGGAGCGCCTCCGACGTGAGCCTCCGTGGAGACGAGGAGGGCGAAGACAAAGCGCGATCGAGGTGCGCGATCCTCCTCGACGTCGGAGATGGCACTTTGTGCGCCGACGCCGCGAACGCCGCGTCGGCGTTCACCACGTCTCGCGCGCGCGCGCGCTCGCGACTCCAAGTCCTCGCTGGATTTTAAACGGGACGGCTGACACAACGAGCCCCATTGTCGTCCCGCTCGCTATTATAGCGAGCGGTGACGGTGTCCGCGTATGTATCGGGGAATAGCTTTGAATATGTTTGAATCGATTTGCAGGATTGTGTGTTGGCAGGATCTCGCGGCCCGGCCGGCACCCCGTAGCTTCTCCCCGAACCTTGGAACCGGGCCAGCGGGCAATTCCGGATGGAAATCTCATTCCGACGTGAATATCCTCGTTGTCGAGAAGATCGTATCGTCGCGAACTAAGGTCGCGCGAGCTAAGAACGCGCCAATCAGCATCCTCTCCCTCGCCCTCCCCCTCCCCCTCCCCGCTCTGTCTCGCGCGCGCGCTGCATCTTCCCGTCTCCTTCTGCGTCTCGAACAAATCACATTCGAATCCACCCGCGACCGCCGGTCTCTTCTGGTCTCTCTCCTCTCTCTCTCTCTCTCTCTCTCTCTCTCTCTCGGCGCGGCGGACCGGACGGGCGCTCGCATCGATCGCTCCCTCGGCGCGTCGATGCAGAAACAAAACGAAACGGAACGAACGCGGCAGTAGCGGTAACTCGCACGCACGGCCTTCGACGTGGCTCGCCTGCTCTCGACGTGCGCGATATGTTAATCGAGCAGCGGTGTTTCATTATATGATGATGATGATGATGATGATGATAACGGTCAATCGGAGCGCGCGATAAGCAGAACGTCGATAAGGAGATACCGCGGGAGCGCGTCGCGGCGAGAGAAGGAAATTCCAGCGATCGGACGTAGCCGTAGCGAGGCGTCATTGAGAGCCCGACGGGACAAGCGCGAGGAGGCCGCCCCACGTACGGCGCGCACTCCGCGCGAGTTACGGATCGCCGCGCGTGTCGTCGTAAATAAAAACGAGACGTTTGAGAGCGGCGCGATCCATCAGCCGCGCAGCCGGCGCGGCTTGGCCGCGCGTCTATCCCGCGCCGCGCCGGGGGAAACAGGTTCGCTCGAGATAAGAGCGAGAGGAGCGAGGAAACGCTCTCTGATTAAAAGTACCAAGGGTGTATAGGCGAACGCGCGAGATTAATGCGACCGACATTTCGAAGGCGTGAGAGACCGAGAGAGAGAGAGAGAGAGAGAGAGAGAGAGGGAGGGAGAGAGAGAGAGGGAAGGACGGAAAAAGAGAGAGAGAGAGCAGGGACAGAGATTGTATTGGGAGATCCGATCGCGCGAGGGATCGACTAGCGTCTTAGCCTTAATTGCACCTCCGCGCGATTAAAAGCTCGCGGGAAAAAGGCGCTTTCGTCCCGCTCGGCGAGGTCGCCGCGCCTCGGGCGATCCTGCCTTATACACGCGTTCGCGCTCGCGCGCGACCAACCGGTCTTTTTATACGCGCGCCCAGGACAAATCGCGCGACTCTCGGCGATTTGCATTTATGGCTTCCTGCAAATGTAAATCGCGAGCGCGAAACTCGCTTTACAATAATAGACTCACAGTAAATCCTGCCCGATATCTTAAACGGATTCACGAATGCCGACCTTTAGACGCATCGTGCGCTGCGATTTTCCGCCTCGCTGCTGGACGCGCGCGCCCGCCTTAATACGCTTCTTCGACAAGAGTTTTTCCTTTTCTTTTCGAAAAAACGGATCATCCCTCGGGAATAAATTTGTGGAAAACCGGTATACCACCTTCCGGTGTCAATACGTCGTGGATATTGTCGCAGCTGGTGACTTTTGTCTATTCGTGCGATCTTTTTGCATTTCCCATAGTCTCTCTCTGAAGGAAGATTAATCCGACGTCGTTGTATTGGTGGACGAGGAAGTACCTCACCGGCTGTCCAGCTTGACAAAGAGATCTCTAACAAACGTCTCGAGGATCGAACTCAGCCGGATTCGACAACCCGCCGCTGCAGGTGACGAGGGTTCTCCTAAAGTTCGCAAAGTTGGACGCCTGGAGTCTCCTAGGTCTGAAGCTGTGCCAGTGTGTATCCAGTGCAAGACATGTTCGCTTTGACCCCCTGAGGAAGAGCAACGAAGCGGGAAGGAAGCGGGAAGAAGAAAACATGCAGGGACATATTTTGGTTTTAAATATGCGTTTTAAATATTCTTTAGGTCCGCATAGGCCGGACCAGGTTAGCGCGATCCCTCGCGGGCAGAATAAAGATGAGGAGCGCGCCCCGGTACGGGGGTAGTTTAAAAACACCGTCGGTGGGGTTTATGTGGGCAGAGAGCTCAGAGATTCAGGTTCAGGTTAGTCAACAGGTGGCTAACCTGCCAGGGGAGCCAACCTACACAAACAATACGTCCAATGCACAAATACAAATCTCCCCTCTCGGATATAACTTAGGGTACAGAGCGAAGGACGAGAGAGGAAGAGAGAGAAAGATCGTGGGGGCAAAGGGGGAAGGGGACAGTGTTGGCGGGAGGAGCGGGGGAGGTCGAGGGGGGAAAGGCTCCTATATCTCAACTCACACATTCGTCCAGAGTACCATCTGAACACGAACACGTTTACACGGGGGGACTTGGACCGTTCGAGACTTGCACGTGTTCCTAACGTACCCAAACCCCTGGCTATCGTCGAGGGGTTCTCATGTCCTCGCCTCATGTTGCGTCGCCGTGGCCATCGCGAGTGGCGAGCTCACCGGTCTCGTCGTGCGACAATTTTCATTGCGAGAATAATTCGCATCGTCGTCGATCTAAGTTAGGTCAATCAAATGTGACCTCTTCACCGCGCGAGACTCCTCGATTCCTCCTCAACCGTCGTTTCACGTCGTCCGAACCTGCGCGCGTCTCGTGTGCCAAGTTTGTTTGTCGTCTGAAATTTCATCCGTTCTCCAGAGATAGCCGCGACTCCTCGCACAGAGCCCGCAAAATCTCGCGACTCACCGTTCCGCATTTCGGCGGCGGTGGCCATCTTCGCGTCCTTGGCTCCGAACTCGCGTGACACTTCACGTCGATTCATTTATCGTAATGAGGAAAATATCAAGAGGAGGGGATGACAAAGTCGAACGCGAAAAGTGCACGGCCAGTGGGATGAGAGTCACTGAACGCCGCGGGGCACCGTCCGTGACTCATCAGGCCCCTCGATTCCCTCTTGTACGGGAGCAAGGCCCAAAACGAACAAAACTTCATCCACAGCGAGCCAAAGGCAGTGTCTGATCGATTTACGTCCTACTCGCGCTTTCGGGAAATTTACAACGGAAAACGTTGCTATCGCGCGTTGCGGAGAAGGGGGCGTATCTGTCGGGCCCCGGAGATCGCCGTGTTCGTCTTTTTTCTCGCTTTTTCTCTCTTTCTCTCTCTCTCTCTCTCTCTCTCTCTCTCAACTCGACCCAACCCGGGAGGAGAGGGTCGTCGAAAGAAACAGGCGTGCAAACTCAATCGGGTCTTGAGACTGCCATGAATCTTAAAGGATGATTCGCCTTTCGCTCACCGCGCGCGAACCCCTCTCTTTCTCCCGCTTAGACACAGAAACGGAGTGCGCGCGGCGGTCAAGGTCAAGAGACCTTAAACTATAATCAGGCAATGATGGAAATTGAGCGGCGGCGGTAGATACTTTGACGTCGGAAGAGCATGAAATCCCGGCGCGATTTTCGAGTAAGCGAGGCGCGCTCGCCGGCGGCGGACCCGTCGTCGTTAAGTCGAGTGCTCGGCTCTCGTTTGACACAAACGAGAAACGTAACGATCGGGACGAGTGACGCTTCCTCTCATCGGGGAGTCTCTCTGACGGTTTGACACTTATAACACACATGACATTGGTGTTCGCGCGCGAGTCTCACATCTTGTGTGATTTTTCTGTTGCAGAAAGCAGATGTGGCAGTTGGAAAATTTCGTCAAGCTTCCTCCTCGGTATCATTGTCGCACGGACTCTTAATTTGCATCGTGTCTACACGTGGAATAGACGCGCGAGTGACGGATGATAAAAGGTTTAAAAACCCGAGACGTCGTAGTCTGCAGCTGCGCAGTTGACACGACGGCGCACTGACGAGTCCCGACGCGGCCTGATAAGCTGGGTAAGCAACGAATGGATTTCGACGAAGCGGTGGATCTCAGAGGTGACGATTTCGACCCGGATCGCCTTTTCTTCCTCACGAAGGTTCAACAGCCTTCCACGCGACGAACCGCTTCTATCTTTAACCGCTTTATACATTGGATTCGACAAACATTAACCCTCACGTCCACGGTCCGCGGTAGGAGCGCGTTTACGACCACCGTTTTATTGCGATTGTACCATCGGTGGAGCCGTTCGCCGGCTTCGAGACATAGAGAGAGAGAGAGAGAGAGAGAGGGAGGGAGAGAGAAAAAGAGAAAGAGAGATTGACGATACCATTAACGAACTCGCGATATTTGTTAATTTCAGTCACGCAAACGCCTCGCGAGCGTAGTACACGTGTCAAAAATGTAATGACCGGTGTGTGTGTGAAGAGAGGAAAGAAGAAAATAAGCATCGTGCTGCTCCGCAGGTCGCGTTACAAAGTACACACACACACACACACACAGACCGCACTTGGTCTCTCCGCGTGTAGACGTCACAGATAACCCTTCGACATGGTGACACATCGATGGATGAGAGATTGTAGGGAACGATTGAAATTGTCAAGGCCTCTTCTATGAGACTTTTTCTTCGATCCTTAACCCGCGAGACTTTATGGTAGTGTATGCTTGACCTGCTCGCTGTCTCGCTCTCTCTTTCTCTCTCTCTCTCTCTCTCTCTCACTCTCTTTCTTGTTCTACATTTTCGAAGCGGATGGTATCGAATTCCCATGCACGTGCATTCGAGCGGTGTCATCACCTCCCATACCGCCGTACTACCTACCTACATCGCGCTTGCTCGTTCCACACAGGATATTGTGTTTTAATATCGCCATCACAGTCATATAACCCCCTATCCTCTTCCTCTCCGCCGTTGCCCGACGCTCACCCCCGTACATGACGAACGAACGAACGAACGAACGAACGAACGAACGAACGTTCGCCCGGGAGGCGAAGTCCTTCGCTCTCTTAGAAAACCATGCACCTGTGAGATTCCCATACACTCCGCACACGGTTACCCTCGATTCTCGACCCCTCGATAATGCGAAGCTTCCTTCTCGCTCCGGTCTCCGAACGTAACCAAAAGGCGAAAGGGCAGGGTAGCGGCGGGGCCCGGCGAAATGGGCCGACGAGAGGAGAAGAGAGGAGCACGGCACGGTGTGTGCACGACCGAGCGAGATAGACAAGGAGGAGGGAACAAAATCGTGGTGTGTAACCGTTTCTCCGCAGCGCTCGCCGTAACACACTTGTCCCGAAGGTTTGTTCTTTTGTAGTGAATGGGGTGGGTACACCTGCGAACTTAGTCGGGGTGCCTGCCATTGATATGCAGATCCCCGGTGTTACGCTACACCTTTGCCGTTCTAGGAAAATAAGAAGCTCGACCGTAGGGGAGGGCGGGCGTCTCACCACTCTATTGTTGAGACGGTAGTCGCGCTGGGGGGAGAGGGAGACGGGATCGAGTTCATCTACTCTCTTCGTTCTACTATCGCGCGCAATGTTCGCGCTTATACGTACCGGCGAATGACGCGAGAGGATCGTCACCCATGGAGCGAAGAGGAGGGGAGGGGCCAACAGTGGCGGTTGTTGGTGAAACGGTGTCAAGTGACGCGTGCAATTAAAACGCGAGTCCTCTCCTCCTCTGTGTGTGTGTGTGTGTCGCATGTGCGTTAGTTGTGCGTGAGTAGGCACGCCGAGAGTATTATTACGAAGGTTTCTTCCCGACGGCGATACCGTTGAAACACGCGCTCTGTATGAAGCTCCGCGTTAACCCTAAACCGCATGTCTTCCTCCCTTTCTATTTCCTAACACATGATAAACGCGCCGATGAAATTTATCCCCGCGTTTGCAAATTTCTCCCAGCGACGCGTATGTATGCGTATGTAAAGTATATCAAGTGGCATAATGTCGCGGCTCTGCGAATACATGTATTTTAATGTAATATGCGAGTAATGTTATTAGAATAGAAACAATTAAAAAACCTGCACCTTTCGGTTCGTGTAACACTTGGAAAAATAATACTAGAAAATACTTAAGCAGATTTTTTAATTGTATATAATAAAAAATTATATTGTATATATGATAGTTTATATATTTTAAATATATTGTAATATTTTATATATATTATGTAATTAATATATTTATATATAATGTAACATATTTTATGTATTTATATTTTAGATGTATTGTAATATAAAATTCTTATAATATGTAACATTATTGGCATCCATAAAAAATAAAATATCATATAATATATTTTTGTACTTTATTTTAACAATCTAATTTTCCTTACAAGAAACCTCCATTTTCCCGCCAGAATCCAGAATACCTCTTCACTCATTATGTTCTCCTGATACCAAAGTCCGAAATTTCCGGAAAATTCGAAATTTCAGTTTTCGCAGATTTGTATTAGGAGAATATAATGACCGAGGAGGTATCCGGACTTGGTCCGGAATACCTCTTCGCGCATTATGTTCTCCTGATATCAAAGTCCGAAAACTCCGAAAAATTCGAAATTTCAGTTTTCGCAGATATGTATTAGGAGAATATAATGACCGAGGAGGTATCCGGACTTGGTCCGGAATACCTCTTCGCACATTATGTTCTCCCGATACCAAAGTCCGAAAATTCCGAAAATTCCGAAAAATTCGAAATTCCAGTTTTCGCAGATTTGTATTAGGAAAATATAATGACCGAGGAGGTATTCGGTCTTGGTCCGAAATACCTCTTCGCACATTATGTTCTCCTGATACCAAAGTCCGAAAACTCCGGAAAATTCGAAATTTCAGTTTTCGCAGATTTGTATTAGGAGAATATAATGACCGAGGAGGTATCCGGACTTGGTCCGGAATACCTCTTCGCGCATTATGTTCTCCTGATATCAAAGTCCGAAAACTCCGAAAAATTCGAAATTTCAGTTTTCGCAGATATGTATTAGGAGAATATAATGACCGAGGAGGTATCCGGACTTGGTCCAGAATACCTCTTCGCACATTATGTTCTCCCGATACCAAAGTCCGAAAATTCCGAAAATTCCGAAAAATTCGAAATTCCAGTTTTCGCAGATTTGTATTAGGAAAATATAATGACCGAGGAGGTATTCGGTCTTGGTCCGGAATACCTCTTCGCACATTATGTTCTCCTGATACCAAAGTCCGAAAACTCCGAAAAATTCGAAATTTCAGTTTTCGCAGATTTGTATTAGGAGAATATAATGACCGAGGAGGTATCCGGACTTGGTCCGGAATACCTCTTCGCACATTATGTTCTCCCGATACCAAAGTCCGAAAATTCCGAAAAATTCGAAATTCCAGTTTTCGCAGATTTGTATTAGGAAAATATAATGACCGAGGAGGTATTCGGTCTTGGTCTGGAATACCTCTTCGCACATTATGTTCTCCTGATACCAAAGTCCGAAAATTCCGAAAAATTCGAAATTTCAGTTTTCGCAGATTTGTATTAGGAGAATATAATGACCGAGGAGGTATCCGGACTTGGTCCGGAATACCTCTTCGCACATTATGTTTTCCCGATACCAAAGTCCGAAAATTCCAGAAAATCCGAAATTTCAGTTTTCGCAGATTTGTATTAGGAAAATATAATGACCGAGGAGGTATTCGGTCTTGGTCCGGAATACCTCTTCGCACATTATGTTCTCCTGATACCAAAGTCCGAAAATTCCGAAAAATTCGAAATTTCAGTTTTCGCAGATTTGTATTAGGAGAATATAATGACCGAGGAGGTATTCGGACTTGGTTCGGAATACTTTTTCGCGCATTATGTTCTCCTGATACCAAAGTCCGAAAATTCCAGAAAATCCGAAATTTCAGTTTTCGCAGATTTGTATTAGGAGAATATAATGACCGAGGAGGTATCCGGGCTTGGTCCGGAATACCTCTTCGCACATTATATTCACCTGATTCCAAAGTCCGAAAATTCCAGAAAATCCGAAATTTCAGTTTTCGCAGATTTGTATTAGGAAAATATAATGACCGAGGAGGTATTCGGTCTTGGTCCGGAATACTTCTTCGCACATTATGTTCTCCTGATACCAAAGTCCGAAAATTCCGAAAAATTCGAAATTTCAGTTTTCGCAGATATGTATTAAGAGAATATAATGACCGAGGAGGTATCCGGGCTTGGTCCGGAATACCTCTTCGCACATTATGTTCTCCTGATACCAAAGTCCGAAAATTCCAGAAAATCCGAAATTTCAGTTTTCGCAGATTTGTATTAGGAAAATATAATGACCGAGGAGGTATTCGGTCTTGGTCCGGAATACCTCTTCGCACATTATGTTCTCCTGATACCAAAGTCCGAAAATTCCGAAAAATTCGAAATTTCAGTTTTCGCAGATTTGTATTAGGAGAATATAATGACCGAGGAGGTATTCGAACTTGGTTCGGAATACTTTTTCGCGCATTATGTTCTCCTGATACCAAAGTCCGAAAATTCCAGAAAATCCGAAATTTCAGTTTTCGCAGATTTGTATTAGGAGAATATAATGACCGAGGAGGTATCCGGGCTTGGTCCGGAATACCTCTTCGCACATTATGTTCACCTGATTCCAAAGTCCGAAAATTCCAGAAAATCCGAAATTTCAGTTTTCGCAGATTTGTATTAGGAAAATATAATGACCGAGGAGGTATTCGGTCTTGGTCCGGAATACTTCTTCGCACATTATGTTCTCCTGATACCAAAGTCCGAAAATTCCGAAAAATTCGAAATTTCAGTTTTGGCAGATATGTATTAAGAGAATATAATGACCGAGGAGGTATCCGGGCTTGGTCCGGAATACCTCTTCGCACATTATGTTCTCCTGATACCAAAGTCCGAAAATTCCAGAAAATCCGAAATTTCAGTTTTCGCAGATTTGTATTAGGAAAATATAATGACCGAGGAGGTATTCGGTCTTGGTCCGGAATACCTCTTCGCACATTATGTTCTCCTGATACCAAAGTCCGAAAATTCCGAAAAATTCGAAATTTCAGTTTCCGCAGATTTGTATTAGGAGAATATAATGACCGAGGAGGTATTCGGACTTGGTCCGGAATACTTTTTCGCGCATTATGTTCTCCTGATACCAAAGTCCGAAAATTCCAGAAAATCCGAAATTTCAGTTTTCGCAGATTTGTATTAGGAGAATATAATGACCGAGGAGGTATCCGGGCTTGGTCCGGAATACCTCTTCGCACATTATGTTCTCCTGATTCCAAAGTCCGAAAATTCCAGAAAATCCGAAATTTCAGTTTTCGCAGATTTGTATTAGGAAAATATAATGACCGAGGAGGTATTCGGTCTTGGTCCGGAATACCTCTTCGCACATTATGTTCTCCTGATACCAAAGTCCGAAAATTCCGAAAAATTCGAAATTTCAGTTTTCGCAGATTTGTATTAAGAGAATATAATGACCGAGGAGGTATCCGGGCTTGGTCCGGAATACCTCTTCGCACATTATGTTCTCCTGATTCCAAAGTCCGAAAATTCCAGAAAATCCGAAATTTCAGTTTTCGCAGATTTGTATTAGGAAAATATAATGACCGAGGAGGTATTCGGTCTTGGTCCGGAATACCTCTTCGCACATTATGTTCTCCTGATACCAAAGTCCGAAAATTCCAGAAAATCCGAAATTTCAGTTTTCGCAGATTTGTATTAGGAAAATATAATGACCGAGGAGGTATTCGGTCTTGGTCCGGAATACCTCTTCGCACATTATGTTTTCCTGATACCAAAGTCCGAAAATTCCGAAAAATTCGAAATTTCAGTTTTCGCAGATTTGTATTAGGAGAATATAATGACCGAGGAGGTATTCGGACTTGGTCCAGAATACCTCTTCGCTCATTATGTTTTCCTGTTACAATCAAAATTCGAAAGTATAGTAGTGATATAAGTCAATGACACGTCAGGCAACCAGACGAACTTTTAGAGGAGGGGAAGACAAATAGGTTTAATAAAGTAGTACAAGTGTTATTTTTTAAATTTTATTTTTTTCATACCTAACAAAGTACATATAATTCATACAATATAATTGACAATAATACAATATAATAAAGTATAATATGTTACAGAATAATACAATGTACTATAACGTAATATAAAACTATGTTATAATGTAATATAACAATTGATACAATATAATGTAATATAATATAATACAATATATATTAATAGAATACAATATATAATATAATACAATATATATAATATAATATAATATATAATATAATACAATACAATAAACGCAATTAATAATATTAATAATATAGGCAGAACTACTTCGACTTCTGAGAATTTCAGTATGTGCTTTATAGTACATATAAGCATTTAGGAACATGAAAACATATAATAAAATATAATATAGTTGAGTATATACATATAATAGAACATAATTTTTATTTTTACTGCTATTTATGTATGATTTATCCTTGTTAAAGTCTTCGGCTTATTTAAAATAAAGTTAAAAGTTATGTTCTATTATATACTTATTATTTATATTATATTTTATTATATTCCTCTAAATATAACGAGGAAGCACATATTGAAACTTTGTGAGGTTAACATAGGTATCTATTGTAAAAGACTAATTTTTAATAATCTACGTTTGGATTTAGAATTTATAGCAAAAAGAAAGCAATAAATATTAAAATAGATTTTCAATCTGTTTTACAATAGATAATTATTTCGACTTTTGAAGAAGAATATATATGTGGCGATCGACTCATTAAGAGTTATCGGAGCGTGTGGTAACGAGAACAAAAGAAAGCGAAGACGAGTGACTCAGGTGGAAGAGCCTCAGGGCGCTGCGTATAATTATGTCACCGGTCGGTGGAAGAACAGAGAAAGCACGTGCAATCTTCGAGAAAAGAGAAAGAGAGTGAGAGAGAGAGAGAGAGAGAGAGAGAGAGAGAGGGAGGGAGGGAGGCGGAGAGGTGCGAAAGGAGACCATAAGAGGTTCCACAAGAGGGAAAAAAAGAAGAGAAATGTTCTCTTTCTCTATCTTCCTCTCTCTTTCTCTCTCCCACTCTTCCTCTTTGCAAATAATATGAATCATTCCGAGGGCCTCTGCGCGCTGTGACTCTAGTTCGTTTCTTACCGCGCGTTACGTGGAAAAAATAAAAGGGGCAAGGAGCGAGATAACGAGAAAGAGACCAAATTTCAACTCACGTTTGTTTCGCCTGCCGTAATCTCCCCCCGCTGGCGGGCCGCTCACCGCTGCTTGGCACCGTTTATGTTTTAAGACACGACATCGTTTTGTACTATTCAAAGCTCGAAAGTGCTTACTTAGGACGGACTGGGCTAATCCCAAACGTGCATGCGTGGACACACTGGATGATGCGTGCGTCTCTATTCTCGATTTAGACTATACCCCTCTCGACCCCCTTCGCGCGCTTTATCGCTCCTTTTCCTTCTCAACCTCCTGCTCCTTCTCGCGCACGGTCCCCTGACCCTTTTTTCCCTCTCGCTCTCGCTCGCTCCCCGCGCCTTCGTTCCCGATGACCTGCCATCTATACCGCGAGGCCACTCGAGAGCGATCCCTCCAGTCCAGTAGACGCTTAGATTTACTTCTGCTACTCGCTGACAACTCGCCGTAATTATCAGCCACTTTAGATCTGGGTCACTGTTAGCCATGTGTCGGGAGCAACGAGAGCGAAGAAACGGCTTCACTAACGATTTCGTTTTCTACGGCAGCTGGAAATACTAGACGCCGGTATGAGCTGTGCACGAGCGCCCGGTCTTTCAACGGCCGAAGAACGATAGACTGTCGCGTGCACGTTGTATAGCGCTGTGTCCGCTCTTCCCTTTTCTGTTTTTTGTCCTTTCTTTCCGTCACCACCACCACCACCACCACGCTGCCATATGACGACTGTTCACCGATACATATTCAGCGTGAGTAATCGTGCGCCATAATCGCGTATACACATACAATAATACGGATTTGCATAATACTCTTTCCCTCTCCGAGATATATTCGCGCGTATACGAATAGAGCCTCTTGAAGAACCGATATGAATCTCACGGACACGTGCAACGAGCTGCGTTAAAAGGATATAAACACCGATCGCGCGGACGGTGGCGTTATCGCCGGCGCCGGCCGAGTGAAAATCGCCGATGCGCGATTTATTCGTTCATTGAAGCATTCTTCACACGACGATTCTCTTTCTTCTGCCGCACCGTCGCTTTTCACCGCTGCGCGCCTCTCCGCTCTTTCCGATATATTATCAGATCGATCGACACTACGTCGTTTCCCGGCGACATATTTCCGATATCGCCGGCGGATCTGTCGGATTTTCACCTGACTCGCGCGGCGCGCCGCCGATCGCCGGCCGCGGCAGGCGGTAGCCAGCCAATCTACTTGTTATTCTACGATTAAGCGCCTATTCTCTGCCTCTCCGGCTTATCCAGCTGTCGCTTTCAATCTCTGCCGACGTATTCGTCGGCGGTGCCGACTGACGTCGGCCTCTCGCACAGTAGCTAACCCCATCGTGCTTCTCTTTCTCGAGTCTATCGATCTACATCATCCCACTCGCGAGCGCGAGGCGCGAGCGCGGTATCGCAGATCGTTATCTCGGAGGGAGAGAGCGAGCGTGTTCGTGCCAAAGAGAATCGAGAATATGTCGCAGCGGCGGCGGCGGCGGCGGCGGTGAAACCGCGTTAACCGCGTTATCGCGGGATCGGTAGAAACGGAAAAAAAAAAAAAAAAAGAGCGCACCGCCCGTGCATTGTGTAACGAAGCGAGATTGGCCGTTAAACGAGCGACAACAAATGAGCTTATAAGTAGACGCGGAGATAGCGGGCCGCACAATGCTATCTGACTTATCTGCGAGACTCGTGGCAAACGCGAGCGCCGTGTCCGATAATTAGAAAGTAGGGCCATACCGTGCCGTATGTCGCGTGTCGTTGTGTAATTGCGCGCGGGCAGTCGAATCGGCCCGCGTGATCCTCGCTTCCTTCGCTGGTGATCGCGCCCGTCGATGTTCTCTCGTCCTTCTCGTCCAATCTGAAACTGAAAATGAAGCGTCAAGTGTTATTAAATGGATATATGTATATATATACACTGAGAAAAAATTGTATTAAAATTAAATAAACATGTTTTCGAATACGACTGTGAATACATTTATTCAAATTGAACGACTATTTTCTAAAATGAAATACAGAGGTTCTGAATGCAAACTTTTTTCTTGAATTTTAGAAAATAATTGCTTACTTTAAATGAACATATTCACAGTCGTACTCGAACAAATATTTGTTTAATTTTAATACAATTTTTTCTCAGTGCATATCGTGTCTAAATAATAGATATATTTAATCTACGAACTACACGCTAACGCTACACGCTACGCGCTAACTCGTGTGACTGCGCACGCGACGCGATAGAAAGCCTAGAATTAATCAAGAAAAGGGCGCGCACGCGCAAGTGATTATCATTCCAATAAGACGCGTGGATTCGCGCTTCTCTAAATCATATCCGTCGGAGGAATGCCGAACGCAATCGATAGGCCGTATCGATTAGCGCTTAATGGCTGCTCGTCCGAGGAGTCGGTAATTCCGCGGAGAAAATGCGCGGATTCAATTAACGAGAGTGATTGCGCCGGCGAAGGCGCTGCTTTGCAACGCGCGGCGCGCGCGGGATTGTTCATGAACGTTCGATTACCCGCATTCAGTGGCGGGCCGCGTCAATACAGGTAGTGCGTCCAGAAGTCGCGCGCGGTACGTGAGTTTGTCATGCCGCGCTCGAAGGTCACGGCATAACTCACTTCTATGACTATTTTATGGTTCGCCTCTAGAGAGTGAGTCATACGGGGTGGGAGACAATACTGGGAGCCCTTCATCATGCGTGGAGCCGCCGGTATGTGTGTAACGCGGCGTTTCCGTATAGAGAGCGGCGGAGGGAAAGAGGAAGAGAGGTGGAGAGAGAGAGAGAGAGAGAGAGAGAGAGAGAGAGAGCGAGAGAGAGAGAGAGGGAGAGAGGGAGGGAAAGGGCCCCTGTGCGTACCTGTTGAACATCCACATACAGCCGACTTACGCGAGTACTTTACGCACACGGAGACGCTACGTGAGCGTCGCACGGTAGGTGATTCACGTCAAACAAAAGGCTAAACATTGTGTGACCGCGGGTGGAACACGTGTCGAGGGATTTCAGATGTGGACCGCGCCAGTGTGTGTGTACAACGCGTCCTAGAGGTAGCGGTGAGGACGGAGGAACGGACGGACGGACGGACGGACGGACGGACGAACGAGCGAGGTGAAAGTGTAAAGCGAGGGAGGAGATGTAAAAAGATGTCATGCGTGCCGTCGTTACGATACGCGTGAATAATGGTCGGCGTAATGCGCTTGGAAGCGAGATATCGGACGAAGCGCTAGGTCTAAATTTAGAGACGGACCGCGGCGCGGCGCGGCGCGGCGCGGCATCGGTACGTGCGATTACTGGCTCACACGAGTGATACGATTTCTTCGAGTTTCTTAAATTATACGGACCAGATGTTCCCGTTTGTGGCTTTTCTATAAATCATCAACAGTGAGAAGATGTAATGGCAGCCGTAGGGAGAAGGAGAGAAAAAGAGCAATCACCACAGCAGCCGCGGTGCTGATGCATCGCCCTTTGCTGATATTGTGCGTGTGTGTGTGTGTGTGTGTGTTTGCGATAAAATTATTATTATACACGCACACACGCGCGGGGGAGAGAAACACGATCGCAGCCGTGTTGGTACTCTTCCGTCACTTTTCCAGTTCGCGAAACGTCTCAACCCTTGCTCGTGATATCTAGCAGCTTGAGACGGAGTGAGAGAAATATCTCTGTATCTGCAGAAAGAGAAAGAGAAGGATACGCCTCTCCCGTAACGGCGAGTCCTCCTCTTTCCCCTCCCATGTTCCCGCGTCGAGAGAGCCTCACGTGTAATCGTCGTCCGCATGGGAGAAGGGCGCGCCGATTTTTACGACTTATTTACACGCGATATCGCGACGCAGTTTACTCGGTTTTCAGGTCCACACCGCGTGTAGGTATAAACGTCGTCAATTGCCCTTCGCCGCCTCTCTCGTCCACCGTGGACCCGGGCGTTTCATTACGCGTAATTACCATGGTCTGCGGTCTGTCCTCTTGGCTACAGGTACGGTATCATTTTCATAATGACGCCTACCCCCACTCGCGATCGACCTGCTCTCTTACGTTCCTCTTGCCACGCTCCCCCGGCCGAAGAATAAAATCGTTCCCGGTGCATCCTAGAGCAGTTACGGCGGTGTAGGAGCGAAGCAGACGGAAGAGAAAAGAGGATACGCTCGGCCGAACGGATGAGGAACAAGTGGAAGAGACGCGAGAGAGAGAGAGAGAGAGAGAGAGAGAGCTGCTAAGCGAGATAGACAGAGGAGGGAGAGCAGGACAAAAAAAATACAATCAAGCACTTCGCTGTGACCCAATTCAACGAACACAGACCGTTGGATCCTGCGGCCCTTGTCCGACTAGGCTATTGAGAACTGACTTGCACACAGGGTACAATAGACCGGTTCGACATTATTCAACCTGGAAAAAGCACCATCCCTTCGCCCGAACGGGTCAGCTCCGGCGAGCGGGTATTTCTTCACTTTCTTATACCGGAAAATCACGGGTACCCCTTGACGACACAACACCAACGATGCCCTACATCTGTTGTTCCACTCGTTAACAAGTAGGAATTTGCTGTGACGATCGAGTTTGGACTCGATATTCAGAAAGGTGTGCGCTCTCCATCTCTCTCTCTCTCTCTCTCTCTCTCTCTCTTTCTCTCTGTGTCTGTATCTCGTGAGATAACCGGTAACAATGTCCACCGTTTAATAATTGGCGCGTAGAGAGATGTCATTTTTTCGGATTGACGATCGATAAATCCATCTGTAGACAAAAGTCGATAAAACGCATATATGCAATTGTGTCGTTGTTACGTTGGAATAAAATTCCAACGACGGTCTTCTTGATATTTTTTTCCGTCTTCCGTGAATCAATTGCACGGCGATGGCAGAAATATCGCGACGAGTTTACGCGTGCGTATTTCTACGTTGCTCGAAGCCGCGATCGAGACGAAGTTGCAAGTGACTACGCCAATGGGGCTCAGCTGCACTTTGCCTCCCTCGTGTTTCACTTTTTTCTCCCTTTGCTCGTTTCGTTTGTATCTCGACTCGGTCTGGTTCGCCTCGGCTCGGCGCTGCTCGGGCCCAGAACTGCCCTCCCGCTCTTACCCGCCTCACCGAGCCTCCGCTCGGTTGTCCCTCTTTCGCGAGGCCCTCTTCAGCCTCTCGCCCCGTTAGCGGGGCCCCACGGCTATCAGCCACTCGTGTTTACATCGGACCAGGTTGGTGGGGACCTCGACAAAACGACGAGCAAGTTAAAGTACCCGCCCGCCACCCTCCGCTCAGCGCGCAGACACGTCAGTTCGATAGCCGAGGAGAGAGAAGGACGGAGGACTCTGCACGAACACACGTGGAGGGTGCGGGGGTCTCCACGTAGAAAAGCTCGGAGCCAGAAACGAGGGTCCACCGGAGGACAGAAAGAAGGAGAGAGAGAGAGAGAGAGAGAGAGAGAGAGAGAGAGACAAAAAGGGAGGGGGGAGAGAGGAGAGTCGTCGCGCACGTACTCGAGGATTTGTCAAAACAAAACCCCAACCTTTCGTCGAGTCACGTTCTAAGGACAGAGAGAGAGAGAGAGAGAGAGAGAGAGAGAGAGAGAGAGAGAGAGAGAAAGAGAGAGAGAGAGATCTCCCTCCATCGTGGGTGGAAGGAAAGAACCATCGTGGGGGAGGGGGGAGGTTGAACCGTATGAGATACTACAAGCGATATGGCGTTGCCTGTTTTTCCTAACAATAAACTGGAAAAAAGTGACCTCCTCAGGTTCGACCGTTCGCCTCGGGGGTATCCTTCGCCACAGTGCGGATCAAAATCCAAGTAATTACGGTACCTGGAAAAGGCTCTAGTCTCCGGTCTCTGCGCTCGGAGAATCGAGACCGGACGAGAAAAGGAGGTGAGCAGAAAGGGAAGGGAAGGGAAGGAAAGAGAGAGAGAGAGAGAGGGGGGAGAGGAGAAGGGGAGAGAGAGAGAGAGAGAGAGAGAAGGCTCCCTCGGAGAGATCGGCGGATCCACTATCCAGGATTACTCGTTATCCTTGAGAGAAGCCTGCGCGCGACGGCCCTCGATGCGCTCGAGGAATATAAGACGAGGGGGAGTTGGGTGCTGGGGCTATACGCTTCGTTCGCCCGCAGCTTTTTTCCTCGCCTCGCTCTTGCCCCTTCCTTCCCGTCCCGTCCCGTCCCTTTTCTGCCTCTTGACACCTGTTCTCGGCGATGGATCCGAATCCTTTTGGGGATTCAGGTAGATCTACGCGGATACAGACTCGGTGCAAGGTTCGACGTACTGTTGCTGTCGCAACTGACTGCGGCGCATGGGCCAGTGTTGCCATCCTCGTTCCGCCACGTGACGCCAGGTATAGTTTTACCTCGCGAAATTCATGTTTTCGAGACTCGAACAAATGGAAATTTCCCCACGAGACGTGACATTAAAATGCAAATCTATTCTTCGAGACTCTCTCTCTCTCTCTCTCTCTCTCTCTCTCTCGCTCTCTCTCTCCTTTTCCCTCTTTCTTTCTTTTTCGCCATGAGGATACGAAACCGCGCGTATCGTAAATCGATACCTAATCGTTCCGCGATCGGAGAGACTCCGCGAGAGAAGGCGAGAGAAAAAGACCAGGACACACACACGCACACGTACATACCTACCGCGCGCTCGGCCGACGGCTCGAAAGACGCGGGAAGACACGCTGGGGATGCACCTTGCACCCGTGCTGCACATGTGCTTGCTCTATACGCGCGCCTCCATTTACCGGCGCGAGTTAGCGCCGCGACGTGCCGCCGCTACTGACAACTCCATTCTCCGGCACAAGGAAGTGCCGAGCGAAGATTGGACGGACTCGACGCGGATTAAACCGATCTCGGGGATTCACGGAACCGAATTGCACCAGCAGTGGCGGTCCGCCGTACGTCCGCGGCTGTACACGGCAGCTACCTGCGCGCGAGCGCGCGCGCCGCTCGGCCGGTTCAAGGAACCCGATCGCTGCGCGGCGCGCGCTGATTTCAAGCGTCGTAGCCGGAGTAGCGAGAGTAGGAAAGACAGAGGCAAAGAGAGAGAGAGAGAGGGAGAGGAGGGAAGAGGGAGGAGTAAACGCGATGCTGCGATCGGCGATATGAGAGATTTGTTCCGTCAAATCAATATATGATATTAATATTTTTGCGCCGGCCCCGTAGTAGACGCGGGCACCAGGTGAAACAGGATTTTCTAGATTCCCCGTTTGACTACGAGATATATTTATCGATGCCGCCGCTATCAGAGGCTCCCACAGGTTGCACGCCCGCGCGCGCGCGCGCGCGCGCGCGCGAGGTTGTTGACGCTCGATATAGTCCTCTTTGTGAGATAATTCCAATATGATCTTACGCCTTTGACAATTGCAGATAAGCCCTATCAGTCGGCAAACACGTCAAAGTTTGCGAGCGTGGAGACGCGGAGATTGCCGAGACACGAGGCTCGGTCAATTTCGATCGAAGTCTTGAATCGAGTGTGTATGATACTCCTCTCTCTTTTCGGCGCTGCGGGAAATCGGGATCGGAGGAAGCGGCGCGATTTATTCCGTCCGTCCGTCCGTCCGTCCGGCGAGGTCTGGGAGAACAACGGTTTAAATTAGTGGCATAATCGCGTGCCGTCGCGGCGAGCGTAACTGCGTCACTGCGGCAACGACGACGCCGACGGGGCAGGTTGAGGATTTTGCTCGTTGGGCGATTTACCGCAGGTCGCCTCACCGTCCTCCCTTTTTCAGGCTCTTCTTGCTGACTGTCGTTTCTCGTTCGCTACCGTTCATCCATAACCGCCACTGGCATCGGCCGGCTATTGTGTGCTTTGTGAGTCGAAGGAAAGGACGACTCGAGAAAGGCGAGGAGAGAGAAAAAGAGAGAGAGAGAGAGAGAGAGAGAGAGAGAGAGAGAGAGAGAGAGAGAGAGAGAGAGAGAGAGAGAGAGAGAGAGAGAGAGAGAGAGAGAGAGAGAGAGAGCCGGACAGCCCGAGAGACAGAGACGATAAATTCGTACCGCCGTAGCTGTCACCTTGGACGAGTTCAAGTTCAGGGAAGCGCGGGCGTCTCCAGGCGCGAAAGAGAGGCGCGAGAGAGCACTCCTCGGCGTTTGTACCTCGGCTTGATGAAGACGGCGCGCCGTCGTCTCTATCTCACCCGATGTTGGTCTAGACAAGAAACAAGTCGATCGTAGCTGCTCCCGGTAATTTACCGAAGGCTCCGCGAAAGCAGATAATCCCTCGATAAAGTTAGCTTAAGTAGATAGTAGCGTCGTGGTATACGGAAGTGAGAGAAGGCAGGCAGGTGTGTAGTACGCATGGAGAAGCGTAAGTAAAAGCAAATAGATGAACGAGCAAAGAGAGAGAGAGAGAGAGAGAGAGAGAGAGAGAGAGAGAGAGAGAGTGGGAGGGAGAACGAGAGCGATTATCATAGTGACAGCCTGCGACACCTAATGACATTTGATCAATCATCGATATTAATCCGCCCACGTCGGCGAGGTGGAACGCGCTCTCCTCTTGGCGCTCGCTGAACTTGGCGACGGTGAAACACGTTTCTGATGGCTCGCTACACGACGTAGCGATACCGCGACATCCAAGACAATAATTTCGAGCCGGGAACGAGGCTCATGCACGTCTTACTAACGGCTGTTAACATTATCCGCGTCGTGCGTGAGTTCGTACATGCGTGCGTGCGTGCGTGCGTGCGTGCGTGCGTGCGTGCGTGCGTGCGTGCGTGCGTGCGTGCGTGCGTGCATGTGTGCGTGAGTGCGTGCGTACGCTGTTATCCACGCACACTCGCTCGCTCGTTCAATCGCCTCTCCTCCGCCAGTGTCGCGCATCGCGCACACTTAACAGTCTCCACACACGCACGACGTGCACGGCACTCGGTGAACCAAAACAAACCAGTGCCAGCAAGTGCGGGACAAGGAGACGAAGAGGAAGGAGAGACAGAGAGGGGGAGGGAGAGAGCGACGAGCGAACGGGTAGGGAATGCGAGGAGAGCAGCCGAGCAGCCAACCCGCCTCCACACGCATTAACACCTTCAAAAGTAACCACACAGACGCGACGTCACACACACACACACACACACACACACACACACACACACAACCGTAGTGATTCCCTCTCTTTTCACTCCGGCCTGCCACACGGCCTCACGTCAAATTGTAAGTACACCGCGGAACAAAAGCGCGCATTACGAACGGCTGAAGTCGCTTTGTACATTGCCATCGTGTCGTCGATTGTGCGCGAAGCGGCCCCAACGACACGCGCTTCGGAGGAGAAGAGGCGAGGATATTACCTGAGCCTGCTGGAGCTGAGGGAAATACCGTACCCGCGCGAGGACTTCGCGCCGCGCCGTGACAGCTCATCCGCGCGCAAAAATACAGAACCGGCCGATTTGAATTCACTTTGAGATTAGAAGCGAGATAGGGAGGTTGAAAGAGGATAGAGAGAGAGAGAGAGAGAGAGAAAAAAAGAGACAGATAGACAGATAGACGGACAGACAGAGACACATGGCGGGTGCCAAACGCAAAGTCGCGCCGATACGGTATAAGGATTAATGAGCTATCCAACGGACGCGCCGTCGAACGCGCGGCGCTACCGCGCTCGTTACGTAACCATAAATTGCGACTCTGAAAAGATCGTCGGTTTCCTCCCCGGTGCTCATAACAGTACCCGGTCGTTTTATATTTCAATTTTATCCGCAAGCGCACTAGAGCTGTGTGTACTATCGGCCGCGTGCGCGCTCGTTCGCGCACCTGTTTTCATCTCCTCGTCTCTCTCTCTCTCTCTCTCTCTCTCTCTCTCTCTCTCTCTCTCTCTCTCTCTCTCTCCCTCTCTCGCGCGGGGGACGCCGCGCCCGGGAGAAAGAGCCGACGATTTTCCAAGACTTTCACCCTTTTCCTGCTCCTACCCAGAGCGCGCGGTGCAGCGGCCGCTATTTAGCACCGCAAACACCGCCTCGCCCCGCTGCTCCGCCCGCGAGCGCGGCGCGTTCAATCTCCGCTCTGCGCGCACCATCGCCCGTTGCCCAGGAACAAGTTCAGCCGAGCAGCGGGAGGGACGAAGAGCGAGGGTGGAAGAGCGACTGGCCGAAGGAGAGAAAGAAACACAGCGTGGCGGGGGGGGCGGGGGGCGGGGGGGGGGAGGAGCGGAGAGCAAAGGAAGAGCAAGAGAGACGGAGGAAGCGCGAAGAAAGACGGAGAAAGAGAACGCGAGGGCGGCAAGGAGGGAGGGAGGGAGGGAGGGAGGGAGGGAAAGAGCGGCGTCGGAAGGTCGAGGGACGCGGGGTGTCGCGTTGGTCGAAGCGAGAAAATAGGCAAAGCGACGGAGGAACGGAGACGGAGGGAAACGGTGAGGTCTCTCCTCCCCTCGCTTTGCCCCGCGAGCGCATGCAGTTTAAGACGCACACCGTGCGCGGGGACCGTGTTTCCAGCACGCACACACGTGCGTGAACCAGTCTAACCACCTCATCACGAACAATCTCCTCGTGTTACTCTTTTCCTCTCGTTCTATCGGGCTCCTCGTCTGGCGTACGCCGCGAGGCAGGGCCCTCTTTGTTCAAAGGCAATCAGCAGGCCCCGATAACGGGGCCTACTCTGTCGTAACCCAAGACACGAATACACACAGATGCACCTCACGGGGAGCACCGCACGGCCAGCACGTAGAAGACGCACACAGCAGAGAGAGAGAGAGAGAGAGAGAGAGAGAGAGAGAGAGAAACGAGGAGGACGGAGAGAAAGGCGGAGAGGGTACATTGTGTGTATGTATGTGTGTGCGCGTGCGTATCTGTTCATACACGAAGCTGTGGTGTACGAATATACATACGCGCCTACGAAAGTGCACGCGCTCGCGAAAAGACGCGTAAAAGATTCCCTCTAATAGAAAAACGAATCGGCGCACGAATCGCACGAGACGCTTTTTGCCGCGCCGCGGGGATGTTCTCCTCGGGATCCGCCGAGCCTCGCCGTGCGACCGACGTACGGTTAGTGGCTCGTGGAAACGGTAGCACGCGGTCGGTGGCTTCTTTTTCGCGCGACATTTACGAGCGCCGGACCGCGCGCGATTATAGCGCGCCCGGCCGCGGCCGCCGCGCGCCTTGATATGCAGAAACAATTTGTTAGCGCGGATACGGCAATACCGACGCTCGCGAGAGATATACGCAGAGGCATACGGGAAGGAGAGGAGAGGAGAGGAGAGGAGAGGATAGCAGAACGAGGCGAAGACGGCAAGGGGGTGGGCCGAGGGAGAGAGGCCAGTCCGCGCTGCGTCGCGAAAGCAACGTCCACCTCGGCCGGGACGAATCGGCCGCGAGCGAGGATCGTATTAGCCGTCGAATCGATAGCTCGTAATCCAATTAACGCTACACGCGAGCGGGCGGGCGGGCGCGCCAGCAGGCTGATCAAAGGATCGATCGCGCGGAGCGAGCCGTCCCGTTATAATTGCTCCGACTACCAGTGTTAACGACTTTGCAAATTAAGGAGAGAATTCCATTTCCGATTGATGAATTCTACCGTAACGGCGCGGCGCGCCTTCATAAATTCGCTGCGTAGTCGGAGCGATACAATTCGAAACGCGCGCGCACGCGCAAACGTCTAAGAACATCGGCCGTTTGCTTCACGTAGCATCGCCGCCACCGCCGCCGCCGCCGGTCTCTTCCTGCACGATAACTCAGGGGATACATCAGATACACGTTACTCTTTTGTGACATTCCACTAATAAACTATTCTCTTCCTCTCCCCCGTCTCTCACTCTCTCTCTCTCTCTTGCGCGCGCGAGCGAGCGCACTTCCTGCAGTATCAATATTCGTCGCGATAATCACGCGCTCGTTGTTCTGAGAGACTCGGAAGAGATTGCGCGGCTCGCGCACCTCGCGAATCGATAAACGCATAAGAACCGGACCCATAGATCCAGCCGTTGCGTATCTTACATTGTGAGCCGGCAAGGAATCATTTGGTCGCGCGATTCTTTCTACGTATCACAGATCGCTGCCTCTCTATTTCTCTCTGTCTCTCCCTTTCTCTCTCTCTCTCTCTCTCTCTCTCTCTCTCTCTCTCTCTCTCTCTCTCTCTCTCTCTCTCTCGAGTCGTTTAATTCGCGAGTCATCTGTTAGCGTCCGCTGAGTATCCTCGTCTTTATTCGCCGGCCTCTCTTAAACTCTCGATCGAAACGCCCGAGAGAGACCGCTCGCCCCCGAGCCCGCGGCAGCCAAATTATCAACGGCACGCGTGGCAATTCCTCGTCGACGGACACAACCGCAACCGCGACCGTTTGTATTGGCCCTTTGCACGCTCCCGACAAACTTCTCGACCCTTCTCTCTCCTTGTGCAAACTGTAAGAAGGAAATGGACGTAGCTTCCGCCGCAAGATTCTTTCACAGTGCATCTTCTAATTCCACGACCCTCGGGAAGTCAATCATCGAGGCAGCAAGCTCGAAGGACGTTTTTTCAGCTCCGACAGAAAGCGCCAAGGCGCGCACGAGCGGGAGAGTTACGTTTGGAGGAGCGCGGCGACTTCCACGGGACGGCAGCCATCCGGCGAGCATCGCGTCGTGTATCATTGGCCGCGGTGTCATGCACTGGAAAGGAACCTCCGCTCCGCAGGTTCAACGCTGCAAGGGAGCTAAGGATCCAGGTCGCGGCACGCATGAGCGCGCACGCGGCGCGGAATTATTACGAAACGTCTGTCGGAGCTCCGCGTGTCCGAGAGCGCGTAGGACTATCGAGCGCGTTCACGCTCCGGCCCGGTCGGCGGCGCGGACCGGTCGCGCGAGCGCGCTCGCGGCCGATTTGCATAGGTCGTCGTCGTGATTGTTCGACGCGGCGCGATGCGAGGCCGAGTCTGTCCGCCGAGTCGCTCGCGCCGAGTTATTAATGGGAAAAGCACGAGCGTTCGATATCATTGCCGCCCACGGGAATCTACGGTCGCCGCCGCCGCCGGCGGCGGCGGCGGTGGCGACGACGACAACAACAGCAGCACGCGAGCGATGCGCGCGCGATCAACACGCGGCGAACTCGGGACATCGACAACACCGGCGAAAGGTTGCTCGCCCTGGGGCCGCTGAGTCGTCCTTGGCGAGACTACGCGAGATCGTACCCTTCCTCTCTTATCATCGACGGCCGCACGACGCATCCCTCCCGCGTCTACGATTATCGCTGGCAACCCCCCCCCCCCCCGCGATCGAGCGGCCGCGATAACGTCCGTCTTGTCGCGCGGACTTGAACGCGCCGTTCGACGCTTTCGCCGGCGGCGGCGGCGGCGGCGGCCTCTGTGCGCCCCGCGAGACCTCGGTGTCCAAGTTGACTCTGTCATGAATGAGATAATGGACAGTGTGCGTTACGTTATTTGCATGTAATTCGAGCGGATCGCGTATCGTCGCGCGGCGCGGCGCGGCGCGGCCGACGTTAATTCCGGCTACGACGAGGGCCGCGGAGGGCGCAAGCTGGGATAACGTAACG
Organism: Harpegnathos saltator; assembly: GCF_003227715.2. NCBI lineage: Eukaryota > Metazoa > Arthropoda > Insecta > Hymenoptera > Formicidae > Harpegnathos > Harpegnathos saltator. Next base: position 832,057 of record NW_020229966.1, on the reverse strand, counting down.
CGAGACGAAAATGAGAGTCGACGCGTTTCACACACGCGTGCGCGTCGCACATGCGGCCACCCTTCGATATATCGTCATTATCATTACCGTCGCTGAAATATCGCCCTCTGCCATCGCCAAGATTCCGATCGTATAACTCGGACTAATTGCGACGCGCTCCATCGCGAACGTCGACCCGGCGCGGCGGGGCGCGTCATCGGAAGTATCGCGCTTGTCGGCGCGGCGATTCCTTCATTTCACGGCGAATCGTGGGAACGAGTTACGTGAATGGTGCACAATGCGAATGACGGATACAGTTTTACAGTGGAGCAAGAAGAAGCGAGTGCAAATTTATTCAAACAATACTCGACGCGACTACGACCCCTGCGACTTTGGCAGGGACAGATGAAGAAGAGGAAAAACAGAGAGAGAGAGAGAGAGAGAGAGGCGGAGAGGGGGGTGCTCTCAAGTGAGGAAATAGCGGCTGAGGAGCGGCGCGGGCGCGGCGAAGGCGGTAATCGGCGGCGAAAGGCGCGACGTACAACTGCGTCTCCGCCGTCGTCTTTACGCATTCGTAGTAACCTAGAAACGAGCCGGTGTGGCGCGTGCTGTGTTGTGTACCGGCGGTGTGCACCGGCGTGTACCGACCACTATGACCGCGTGTGTACACGTATGTGTGCGTGTGCGTGTGTGCGCGCATAGACGAACGCACTCACGCATGGCTTGCACACACACATATACACACACACACACACATATACGTGTGCACGTGTGTACACGTGTGCACACGCGTGTACGGTGCATTACTTTCGCCGTTCGGTGAACCACATCAATGCCATCGCGAGTACGGTTGCTTGGCCGGCCGGCTGGCCAACGCTCGAGCGGCGACGGAGGGAGCGCTCGGAGAGAAACTGGTCAACTGGAACCGGAGTTGTGCTACCGCGGAGCTGGACCGTGCCGAGTCGAGAGCCGAGCTGAGTCGAGCTCCGAGAGCTGGAGCTCTGTGCCATGCCCGAGGAAGAGGACGTGGGTTCGCCCGAGACAGCTGGCCAGATACGTCGGCCCACGCTGCACGCCGCTCGTAACGTATTGCACTATAAAGTGCAGGACACGCTACGCGCGCGGTCAGCCTCCTCCTCCTCCTCTTCTTTCTCCTCTTGTCCCTTCCCCTTCCTGTCCCACCACCCCCGTTCCCCGTCGCCGTGCCCGCGAACAAACCAGCCCCCTTTTTCGCTTCTCCCTGTCCCTCGCGCCTTCCGCGTCCACCGAGAGATGCGTAGGAAGCGAAAGGGAAAACATTGCTAAATGTGCACAGGCAGGCAGGCAGGCAGGCAGGCGCAGGCAGGCAAGCAGGTAAGCAGGTTGAAGAAACCTCAGCGTCCAGGCAGGATGTAGAAGGAAGACAAGAAAGGGTCCCCATCGTCCGTCCGTCCGGGGACGGCCCGAAAATGGCTGTAAGATCACTGGGGTAACAATGGAGAAAGAGCCGGGGAGCTAATACTCCCCTCGGAACTCTTTCTAACGGGCGAATATCGCGCGGAAACTTGGAGAAGCATCTGAAGCCAGCAGCAGGTAGCCGGGAGCATTGTTGTTACACGAACTGCGTCTTAATACGCAAATGCGAGCGTGACGGGCGAGCGAGGGAGGCGGGCGGGGAAGGGAATCCCGCTACCGGCTATACCCACTGCGAGAGCCAGCCAGCCGGACTCATTTCTACCTTGGTTTTTGTCGTGCCGGAGGAGCAAGAACAGCGCGCAACGTCGCTCTTCTCCCCGCCGGGCTCCGTCGTAATATCCACACGACGGTCTCCGACGGCATTTCACGGAGAAATCAAACGATACCCGACGCGATGAGCGATTAACGGAGCGAAATTACATTACAGTTATTTCCCGAGGTAATCCGCTTCCTTACGCGGTCATACCCGGCTTCTTGGAACTGAATCGCGTAAGGAAGAACGCAATCCTCCACGGCGGCGGCGGCGGCGGCGGCGGCGGCGGCGGCGACGAGCGGTGGTCACCGTTTTAATAAACGCCGATCTAAATATCGCGCGCGTGTTTCGCGCGCAATAACGGCGCTATCCGCGACAAGTCTATCCGCGAATTTATCGCGGCGTTCGCGCCGCGGTCATCTCGTTATCGGCGCGCGTTATCGTCGCTTGCTTTTCCGCGACGCCGGTCTCGGAAAGACTCCGCGACGGGATGAAACGATAAATTGTCCGCTTCGCCGTGCTCTTTCGACGGAGGGAGCAGAAAGAGAGGCCGAGGAAAGAGAGAGAGAGAGAGAGAGAGAGAGGGGGAGAGAGAGAGAGAGAGAGAGAGAGAGAGAGAGAGAGAGAGAGAGAGAGAGAGAGAGAGAGAGAGAGAGAGAGGGACAGAGAGGGACAAGGAGAAGGACAAAGTGTCGGTATATTTAATGGTAGTTAAGAGAACGAACTGGTATTGGTACACTTCTGTCCGGAGCAGCGCGCGTACGCTCGCCACGTCGGTGTGCGTCGATGCCGCTGTTGGAGTATCGATGGTGGGGTATGATGCAGGTGTTGGCCTTGGGCTCCCTAACACCAAGCCTACAATCTCTAAAGCTCTCGCCTATATACGTGCTTCTCGTACACGTTCCGTACGCACCACCACCGTCACCAACACCGACACACCGTCGCCGTCGCCGACACCACCATCGTCCCGAGATATAAACCCATAACGCAACACGCCGCGATCTACCGGGCCTTTGTTTAGGTGGCACTCGGTGGCTCCAACTCGTTGTTGGCTTTACGAAACGCGAGAAACTCGTTGAATTCGCGACGGCTCGAACTGCCCTGCGGCTGTCTCCCCCTCTTCTCTTTGCAGAGAGAGAGAGAGAGAGAGAGAGAGAGAGAGAGAGAATATGTTTCCGCTCGATTCGACGACTCGTCGGGAAACCGCGAACGGCTTACCCACCCAAGCACCCTCCCTCCCTCCCCACGCCCACGCGATCAAGGATTTCGACGCGGGGATTAGAACGGGGAGTGCAAGGACAAGCGACTTTCCAGTGAGAAGAGAGATCTATCATTGAATTAATACGTTTCAATGGGGCCGGCAGAAACGGCGGTCGCGACACAGCTCGCGGTTCATCGATGACGGGTTACTGAAACACCTTCGTCGAGCGCGTCGTTCGGCCGGCAGCAATTGGCGTCCCGTGTCATCTGTCTGCGAGAACGTTTGTCCACGCTCATGAATCACCCGGTCGTTCTCCAGGTCGCTTGCACCATCGGGACTTGATATTACCGCGGAGCGCGAGCGGCAAAAAGCGCCGCTCGCAAGTCCGATTTCCCGGCCCGATGGCCCAAGTGCGACCGTGTACACGACAACGACGACAACGACGACGACGGTGCCGAGGAGGGAACTCGCATGAATACGCACACGATCTCGCGGCTGCAAACCGCCAAATCGCCGTCGGATGCGTCCAGGAGAGACCAACGACAACGACGACGACGACGACGACGACGACGACCACGAGGCAGGACAGACCCCGGCGTGGATTTATCTCGCGGCCGGTGCGCGCGACGCCGCGACCATTAAACGTTATCGCGTGTATTGTCATTATTCCGGCGCGGCAAGCGCGAGGGGTGCGCTTTCATGCGAGGCACGTAGAGGACGCGCCTACGGCGCGCAAGCTGGAACGGCCGATCGACGGAAGGCCTTGGAGAAAGTAGACGCACGCGGCCGGGCGCGGGCATCATCGACGCCGCGTCAGAGCGGCGACTACGAGGCGCGAGCGTGCATCTCGCTTAGCGTACACGCTGGCTTTTCAGCATCGAGCGGGAATAAATTACCGACGGTACCGTTACTGTCTCGCGCTCGCAGCCACGCCGAGTTTACTTCGCCGTAGCGGCCACGCCGCGCGCGCGCGCGCGCGCGAGAGAGAGAGAGAGAGATGTTCGGCTCTTCCACGATCGAGACGCTGTTGAGTTGAGAGCGCAGGAAAATAGAAAGAGAAAGAGAGAGAGAGAGAGGGGGGCAGAGAGAGAGAGAGAGAGAGAGAGGGATAGAGAAAGGTAGACCGCGTGAGCGCGAAGGCAAATATTTGCTGTAATAATACTCGCTATTACGAGATGAACTCGCGCACGAAAACGGTGAGCCTCGTCGGGCGCGATTAATACGATGGAACGTTCGCTGAAATGAATCGTTCAGCGCAAGTTAAGGCTAAAGGGTAAAGAAGACGTGTCTTCGGGATTCCCGTCCGTGAGTTCGCGTCCGATTGCTCAAACGTCTTCGCGACGAAATTAATTCGACCGACTTGGTACATCGATTCGGCGATATCCGCTCGCGCTCGGGGCATCGCGCGATATGGGCACGCAGGAAATTTCACGACAATTTATCGCTCGTCTTCAATGCGTGCGGACTCGCTGGGGATGCGGAGATAAATTATTGTCAATAAGCGCGGGCGCAATTTGCCTCTCCCACGCGAACACCTGGAACGGTTTATGCGCGACCGAAGGGTGTATTGCGTCAAGCGGTTTCATCACTCCTCCTCACTCAGCTTCTCTGCGCGTTCGCTCGCGCTCGCGCTCGCGCCAACGGCACCGTGCTGAGGTTCTTCGCGTCACGTCCAGGTCCCTCGCACGGGGTCTCTTCTCGACGGGTTCGTGTCCCGTTTTCGTCAGCGCACGCTTCTCGCAATCGCGGAGTCCCCGGATATAGGGATGCAACGATAAATCGATAATATCGGAATATCGGATATATCGAATATTTATCGATATTTTCTTGTCCCCGATAAAATCGATATGTCGATATGAATTTTACTGACATTTCGTATTTTTTCAGTTACAGCCGTGGGTGTCTAAATTACGGTTCTACGACCGAGATGAAATTTACAAAAGTGAGTGAATTCGCTGGAATATATATTATGTAATTGGTCGATTTACTAGAGTATAAATTCGCTCATTTTTATCATTTTCATCTCAATCGTTGAACCGTTCAATAGATCTCCTCCTCCATATATGCGGTGATCTCCGGCAAACGACTGCGGTTTATTATATATTTTCTAATAAGAATATGACAATAAATTATACGAAGATGAAAATTTTTCAAAGATCTTTTTACATTTTTCGTGTATACCCTTTTTGTACGCATACCCCTGTATGTGTACTTTTTTTATATAAATGTCGATACAAATATCGATATTTCTCAAAATTATCGACATTATCGTTATCGATGATTCTGAATGACGATAATGTCGTTATCGATATTTTGAGAAATCGTTGCATCCCTACCCCGATACGCCCGCTTCCGCGACGCATTCCTTCGAGAGTCGATAGCAGAGCGCGTCCTTCTCGTTTCGACGAGAACATCGCAGAAGATTCTGGATAAATACAAGATAGCTCGTGCATATTGACGCGGAGGACGCGTACGTGCGCGGACTTTCTTTGGTTAATGATAATACAATCGAGCCAGGGCTCGAGCATTATCTTACGACGATCGGACGTGGCTAGTCGTCTTCAACGAGAAAAGAGAGGAGGGATGGGGAGAATTCCGTAGGATTAGTGCGTCTCGGAATACGACGATGCAAGTAAAGAAATGAAATCCAGAGATATCTGTATGTATTCAACGATCTCCGATAATAATGACATCATGACGTACGCATAAGTGACATGTGTTCCAGGGGCTTGGGTGATACGGAAAATAAATAAACGTCTTATGGGACACAGAAGGGACGGTTTCGACACGTGCGTTATCGCCAGGCCAAGTGCGCTGCTGTAGTGATGTATTAAAAGAAAGGTTGCCAATCCGATCTGCGCGCCAGTCAGTCAGAATAAGAGTCAGTCCTTTCCCGCAACGCTCGTTTATTTTCTGTCTTTCGGGGACAAATCCTCTTAGCGATACCTCAAGATAATCATCGTACACTTGAAGAAAAAAAAAACACCTCGCGATCTCTGTCATGTATTCCGGCTACCAGACGGAATAGACAATGCAATTGACAAAGATGCAGCGCGACGACAACGGCGACGCTCTGTCTTCGGTTTACTCTCGCGGGTCCGCTGCAAATCCTCGCCCGTACGGCCCGCAAACAATCTCCAGGTTGTAGCCTGCAACAACCTCCGGCCCGTGCGGCCTACAGAAACGCACTCGAGAGCGCCGGTTGTCTCTACCTCTAAGGTCATTCGTTTCGACTACTAACTCATTCCGACGTAGTATCCCCTTCAGCAAAGGATGCTGATAGATTGCGCTCCTTCTCCAAGCTCCTTTCCATGCACAGTTTTTCTCGATCTTTTCGGAAGCCGAACAACCGCTAACGTCTCTCAAGTATCGCCGAAATGCGTCACAAAGGTCACCGTTCTCGACTCGTAAAACACAAAAGCTTCGGTAAAATCGAACGATTTCCCAACAACTGCGCGGTACGAAACCAGGCAGACATATCTGCCGGACCTTCCGATTGCGTTCGACGAATACGATCCTAATTCTCTCCCGACGTACATCTCCTCGTTCGTTCGTTCGTTCGTTCGTTCGTTCGTTCGTCCGTTCGTTCGTTCGTTCGTTTGTCTCGACACGCACGTGCCTTGCTGTGCGAGCACTGCGAGAGAAAAGTATATGATATTTGGAACTGTAATGATATAGCAACTAAATTGTAGTCCGAAATATCATATTTATAGTAAATATTACCATAATATCGGTAATAATTACGATATATGCATAGTATAACCAACCATATAATATTTTTCCCTAAGAATTATTTCCTTAAGAATTATAGTAAGTTAAACTAAAATTATTGTATGGATACAAATATAAAATGTTAGGTAAAGTAACTCTTTTATATAGTCAATATTACCAGAATATTTGCTAAATGATGACAGATGACAGAACTATATGAATACTAAATCTCACTATATTTGTGAATGAGAAATTACCATATATGTGGTAAAAGTAACTAAACAATTATTTAAGACAACCATTGACTATATATTTGTGTTTATTCTACTATATTTTGCAGGTTCCGCGAACTACAAAAATATGGTTGACGCCAAAATGAACTATAAAATATAGTGAGATTATAGTTAATTCAACTATACTTTTTCTATCAGTGAGTATCAGTCACAGGCGCGCTCCAATTATTATTTACTCCTCCCCTGTTCTTGCCGAGCTACGCTATGGAAAAACGGCACGAAAGGAGAGAAAAAGAGCCAACGAGCGATTATCGCGCAACGACTTATCCCACCAGAGTCACCAATGTATACGCGCGTTACCATCGAGAATTATTGCTATTACGCTGTTGGGATAATTACCGGTTGCGCAGGTAACAACACACTGGAGACCGCGTAATGATACGCATCCCGTGACGGACAGTATGTGCGAATGCAGCAATGCGTACTACCCATGTGCGTGGTACTGAGGTGCCTGCCTCTCTAATGTTGGCTCCACGCATATATGCGCCTGTCCTGGTCCGCGTCATTTTCAGGTTTTCACGCTATCCCGAACTCGGGAGGAAGTGTTGCATCAGCCTAGCCAGAGTCGTTCATGCGCTTCTCCTCATCTAGACAAGATTCTCTCTAACGTGCGATGATACGATAATTTACGAAGCGATGGATGTCGTGACCAATCAGGGTTATCGAGAGCTCATGGACTGTTCTCCGAGGTGTTTATGTCGACGACGACGACGACGACGACGACGACGATGACGACATTGTGTGGTACCCGATGGTGAAGCCGCGAGCTGCAGTGTAGAGCCGACTTAAGCTTCTCGTGACGACGCTCGCGGTCGAGCAGTGCGCCTCGTGACGTCAGTGGTGACCACGTGCTGAACAAGAGGGAGAGTCGGGTAGAGGAGGCTCTCCATGCCTCTCGTATCGTATGGAGCGTGGCCCGGGGATCAAGGACGGTTTTACTCGCGAGAAGCGGAGCCGCGTGTCCCTGCATCTCCGTCGTGATGCAGCGGTGGCGAGGGGGCGAGAGGAGAGGGGAGGAAGGGAGAAGAGGAGAGAAGAGAGGAAAGGAGAGAAGAGCAGAGAAGGCGAGAGAGGACAGGAGACTCGCGCGCAGGGGGACAAGAGTAGCCTGTGAGGGACGGCAAAGGGGGACGCGAGAGGTGAGGGGCCAGCGATGAGGGGAAAGAAAGGCTGTGCAAGCGGCGAAGGAAAGAGCGAGAGAGACAGAGAGAGAGAGAGAGAGAGAGAGAGAGAGAGAGGAGGGGGGAGGGACGGGCCGAGTTATAATGCTCCGCTCGTCCACTGTCCCGAGGAGTGAGGGCGAGGTGAGGAGGTGAGAGGGAGGAAAACCGAGACTGGAGGATAGAGCAGGAAGGACAGAGGGTACCATTTACTCGCTCGCTCCAACCTCTCTCTCTCTCGTCCCCCTTCCCCTCCTCCCTCTCTTCCCCCGTCTCTTTCTTATACGAGTTTGCCTCAGCAGCGTCCCTCTGGTCCCTTCGTCCTCATTGCTCTCCGCGAGGAGATAAAGAGAGGGACGAAGAAAGGGAAGGGACGGCAAAAAGAAGGGGGGGAAGAGAGGGTGCCGGTGGAGGAGGTGAAGGAGTACCGGGGGCACAAGGGAGGGAAGTTAGGAAAACGTGTCCCAGCCTGCACGCGCGCGCGCGCGCGCGCGACCTGGTACATTCCCTGCCAACAGTTCCGACCATAACAAAACGAAACGCACTGTCGTAACTCGAGGAGATCGTACGAGAAGGCGATGAAAAGTAGCGGCGGCGGCGGCGGCGGCGACGATGACGACGACGACGACGACGACGACGATGACGGCGGCGATGGCGCGCGGCTACGAGATTCTAAGCGACGTCTTCGAGGAAAGGCTTCTTGTCAAAATAAATAGCGTGGTATCCTTGTTATTTGAGCAAACAATTGGCAATCGACTCCGGTCACACTTGACCCGTTTCTCTTTCTCCGATAATGACAATTTTTCTATATACGCAGCGACGCACACTGGGACGCGCATCGTCTCTCTCTCTCTCTCTCTCTCTCTCTCTCTCTCGCGCGCGCGGGATTCGCATGCAAATGCGGCGAGCGACGCGGCTCGAGACACGCGCGCTGTCGTACATAAGAGGGCATCAGAATCTCGTTCGCCGTCGGCGCATTTAAGACGGACATCGCGCGTTCCGGTCTATTCGCGACGGCAGCGTCGCATTAATCCTTCAGGACGCGGAACGCCGAACCGATGATATTCAAACGAGAGAGCGCCGTGTAACGCGCGGGGAAAGAGTCCCGACGAGTCTATAAATATTACGCCCTCCAATCCGCTCGCGGCTCGCGGCTACGACGCGCCGCTAAGTGGTGCCCGCGACCTGCCACATCTGGATGCGATCGTGGTTATGCAAAGATTCCCGAGAGGAATTGCGCAAAAAATCTCGCGCTGCAGACGGTGCAACGACTGCGTACGATTCGGCGCCGAATCGTGCGGAGTCGTGAAACGCGCGGGAGAGGATTCTTTTTTCTCGCGGCGAAGAAAAGGAGGAGGCTGGTGATGATGATGATGAGAAGGAGAAGGAAGAGGGGGAGGAGGAGGAGGTTAGGGAAACGTGTCCGAGCTTGCACGACCCTGTACAGTCTTGTCAGCGAGTTTCAGCAATAACGGCCAAAGGGAAGAGCCTAGCCGGGGATCAGCGGGACGTAAATACGATGATCTTCTCGAGTCAAACAATACCGGTCGGCACAGCTGAGAGCACCGGGTGCTTCTCACGAAAGTCGGGGAAATTTTTCCTCGAAAGAAAGGGTGTTTTCCGAGAACCAATATCCTGCTGCAGTCCGAGGAGAGCCCGGCCCGGCGAGAGCAAACTCGGAACAGGTAGAAGAAGCGCGACCAGTGTGAGCGCGTGCATGCGTGCGTGCGTGCGCGCGCGCGCGCACGTGTGGGTGTGTCGGTGGTGGTGGTGGTGGTGGTGGTGGTCGCGACTATACCGGTTTTAAATTACCATAAACCCTTAACCCTGCGCGGACTAAATTATTTTTGCACTCTTGTCCGGGGCAGGCCTCGCGCAGTGACCGGCTACGGTTTCGCGATCGCCTGGAATCGCGTTCCGTTTATTTTTCGAAGGATTTCATCCTCAGCTGGGTCCTCTCGTCGCGAGAGGACTCGCGCTGAAATTCGCGCGCGCGCGCGCGCGCGCGACTAACAATCGCCGTCGGAGTCGAATGCGATCGGAGGGCAAAATAAAAAAAGAGAGAAAAGGGGAGAAAAGGGAGGATGAAAAAGGAAACGCTTGCGCGCGCGCGCGAGCGTTCACGAGACGACGACGACGACGGTTCTGGGCGACGCGCTGGGCGATTACGTAATAATAATATAACGGCGTAAAAGTCGAATGTATAAAGCCTACGATGAGCTCGCTTGTTAAGCAGTGATAACGATCGTGACAGATATCGCATTAGAGAGCAACCGCCGCACATCCGTTAGATCGTTATCAGACGGAAAATCGAGCCGAGCCGAGCCGAGCCGAGTCGGCGCGCGCGAGTCGCGTTGCTTTTGTTTGCCGCATAAATTCATATATTGCCGGGATTGCTCGCTCGCGAGTCCCAATGATAGGTTGCATTCGCGTATTTCGCATTACCGTGCAAGAAAAATTCGGACCTGCTCGAGCGAACGAAGGAGATGATTGCGCTGACCTTGAAGGCTTCGCGTCAGTGCGCAGCCATAACTGAGCCACGTTATTGCGATACTTTCATAGTGCAACCGCCACGACGTGACAATAAACTAACGGCCAGGCTGATGCCGCGCTGTTCATCGCATTACCTCCTCCTGTTACGTCTTTTTGCCTCGTTCTTCTCTCTTCCTTGACATTATTCAAGATGCGACATAACTCCCGCCGGTATAATCGCGTCGGAGCAACGGTACTTTCTCTTTCTCTCTCTCTCTCTCTCTCTCTCTCTCTCTCTCTCTCTCTCTCTCTCTCTCTCTCTCTCTCTCTCTCTCTCAGGTGATCCCCAGAGAGATTATCTTGCTATTTATCGTTCATAATTTATACACGTGTGGTTAATTATGTTATCGCGGTCCTCTCGTCGCGCAGCGACGACAAATACAAAACACGGGCAAATACTTGTCACGTTTCCGCACACCTCAAATACATATATCGCGAAATTTCTACGCGCACGTTTTCGCATATCGTGTATTTTCTCTTCCTCCGGAAAATTTGGACGCTTCTATATATTTTGCGGACATTCGCGACAAGATTCGTCATTTTTGCACGTGGCATCACAGCGCGCGGGACAAGGTGAATTCCCGTTCCGAAGGTGTGCACTTCTGGCCGGAGCCAATGAAACGCATCGTCGGGCAAAGTGAAGTTTACTTACGCGTTATACGCTTGTGCAAGGCCAGTAAAAGTAACAGGAGCTCGTCGGTACGCTCGAAATGCGAGTCCAAGTCAACAGGGACTGTACACGGAATATTTCTCTCTCTCTCTCTCTCTCTCTCTCTCTCTCTCTCTCTCTCCCTTCCTATCTGAGGTCCCCATTGTCCTCGAAGCAACGCACCTCTTCGCACTTCCTCCTTTCGCCAGCGACGAATGAGAGTCTTTTTCTCTCTTTCTCCTCTCCGAAAAGTTACCGCCGCGAGCTACTGCCGTCGTTCGTGATTTTAAAGGCGGCACTGCGCGGCCGTAATTAGTCGATGTAAGGCAATTACGCTGGCGTATCCGTCACAGAGAACGCATCGCGCGTTCTCCGTACCATTTTTTGCGAAGCACCGTGCGCATGAATATTCAACGGAATTTGTCAAACTCAAGCGTCATCGTCTGAAGAAAGCGGCTGGTACAGCCAACTGTTATACCGCGCGAATGCGATAGAATCGACGAGTCGGGATTAAAGCCGAGCAGACCGAAGAGAAGAGAAGCTAGACACAAGCGCGTGAGTGTCGCGTCCGTCGCGGGTCGTTCGCGATCAATCAATCGTTGAAGACGACCATGAAGAAGAGGAAAAAACAACGACGACGACGACGACGACCTGACGCGAATTGGCGCGCCATCGCAATTATTCGCGTGAGTTCCTACCGAGACTTAGTATCGCGTTACGGCGTGATAAACTCGAGGTCTTCCGCACTATCGGTAGGTATTCAATTTCCGGGAGATCCAGAACGCCGGAGCTTCCGCCTCGAGCTCGTAAAATGCGCGTGTACGACAATCGCGGCGATTCGAAGGCAAAGATCGCAAGCGTAATGCTCGCATAAAGTCCTGTTCATAGCGTTCCCCGACGGCAGATAAGACCTTGAGGAAGGTCAGTGTACAAACTGGGCGCGCGGGAGGAGGAACAAGAGCGCTCGGTCGGGATAGAACGAGAGCGGATGCAAGGGACAGAGAGAAAGAGACAGAGGGGGAGAGAGAGAGAGAGAGAGAGAGAGAGAGAGAGAGAGAGAGAGAGAGAGAGAGAGAGAGAGAGAGAGAGAGAGAGAGAGAGAGAGAACGAGAAAACGCGAAGGAAACGTATCGTCAAGTATCCGAGAGAAGAGTCGCGGCGCAATTGAACAATTCCCGCGGCGGAAACTCGGATGGAAAAGGCGGAGTGCGCCATTCCGCGGGATATCAAAACCGCCGCCGCCGCCGTCGTCCTATCGTCTCGCGGCGCCTTCGACGACGGCGCGCCTCTCTTCACGAGACTTCCTCGTGCGCGCCGCGGTTGTCCTAGGATAAGACGGTGTCAGGACCTACCACTACGCGCGGCCGTTGCGTCGCGTCGACGTACACGACGTACAGGAGGCGAAGGAGGAAAATGGCAGAAGACAACGAGAGAGAGAGAGAAAGGGAGAGAGAGAGAGAGAGAGAGAGAGAGAGGGAGGGAGAGAGAGAGAGAGAGAGAGAGAGAGAACGAGTGGCCGTACGAGACCTTTAGCATTACCAAGTCAAATACGGCGAGCGTTGGCCGCCGTCGGAAAAATGGCGAGGATGCGGGAGTCAAGGAACCCCGGCCGACACACACGCTTGTCCGCCCCCCGCGCGCTGCTCTTCCTCGCGGTAGTCTCGAGGCGACTCGTTTCAATTTACACCGACGACACCAGCGCGTGTGTCCCCGGCACCTGGTTCGGCCTGGGACGTTTCCTCCGGGAGACACGCCAATTGAATTTCCCCTCGACGGCCGGCGGAAACTACCGAGCGCCGCCGCCGCGGTAGCTCCAAGTCCGCGCCAGCGAACGCATCCGGCGACCGGAAGCCGGAGATGGTGGTTTGTCGACGTTCGAACAAGTACGCGGGCGAAATGAATTCCAGATAAAGAGCGCAGCCCGCGCTCTTTTTGCTCCAACTGTGCCGCACCTTTCGCTGTGGTGCGGTAAAACGGGTATCCTCGATCCTAACATCGAGGAGAGAAGGATCAAAGTTCCGATGCAACTTTGCTCAGTTCAGCTGAAATGTACAGGCCGCTGACGTCTCGACGGGCAAACGCGCGCCCCGTCGGGTCACATTTGCACGGGGTACTATTTTCTAGCAGGTATCGAGAGATAAATAGACAGATAGACAGACAGAAAGGGATAAACGAGAGAGAAAGAGAGAGTGACGTAACCGGAGGAGTCGAAGCGCATAGAAGCGACGCACCTTTCAGCCGAATCGCAGCGGCTACCATTGCGCGCCGCACGTACGCGTGGCACGGCCGAAGGTGCGAGCGAGCGAGCGGACGCACATGCAACGGGAAAGAGAGGAGAGACCGAGGGAGGGAAGTCTTGCGTCAGAAAGATCTCGCTGACGGAGCTGTTGGCATTTTGCGCACCACGCCGCGCGCGCGCGCGCGGCGTCGTGTTGTGCCTTGCTGTACGCTCGAAAGTTTATCGTCCTATACTTGGGTCGCCGTTACTCGCGCGGCCGCGGCGATCATACGGCGACGACGGGGCTCTCTCGCGAGCGCGGACGAGAAGAAATTGTCGTTCGATTTTCATGGCTCGGTAATTCGCTGCGCCGCCGCCGCGGCCGCGGCCGAGTCGAGTCGAGTCGACTCGACTCGACTCGGGCAACAACACGCGGCGACGGCGGCTGCTTCTTCTTCTTCTTCTTTTTCTTCTCCTCCTCCTTCTCCTCCTCCTCTTCCTTCTCTTTCTTCTTCTTCTTCTTCTTCTTCTTCTTCTTCTTCTTCTTCTTCTTCTGCGCTGCGATACGTTTCGCAAGCGGACTCCGGCCTCGGCGACTCGAAGGCGCTGCGACGTCGCAGATCCCGATAATCGATCGACCACCGCTCGTCGTCCCGCTAATTATGATTTCGATCGTTAATAAGCGATGCCCCGATCTCGGCGCTCGGTGCCGTATAAGCAGCGCCAAGTACGCCGTAACTCTGTCATTATTAAAGCCGGTCTTGACTATGGATACCATGGTGCACTTATAACATCAAGGCCGCCGCCGCCGCCGCCGCCGTCGCATCGCCGCGCGCGCCGGCTTGAAACCCCGAGTCTCGATCGCGCCACGCTCATAACTGTATCTTCATCAACTCGATTTGGAGCGGCTCCGTATCGCGCGTAGGAAAAAATGAGTTTTCATGGAATCTTCACCTGTACATCGAGACTCCCGTCTTCGGTATTGAAACGGAACGCGGTATCGCGCTCTAAGAATGACGAGTCTAATTGATGCGAGACGAGCGGGACCCTTTCGCCGGCAGCGAGTGAATTCGCGAGTCGACATTGACGCGGCCGACACGTCCATC
>NW_020229966.1:807500-815000 GCF_003227715.2 Harpegnathos saltator | reverse complement strand
GGCCCCGATTGCGCCGTGTGCCGCGAGCACGCTGTGTGTTGCGCGCGGTGGCTTCGCCGCTTACGCGAGGTCTCATTGTTCCGCGGCAACGGCAACGACGTAGCGTGCGGCTCTCGTAGTAACCTTGGCCTCGTTATTATTTGCTAATCTTCGCGTTATGCGATCTCGTGCGCTCGCGCGGCGAGGGAGAAGAGAGCGAGAGAGCGAGCGAGAGAGAGAGAGAGAGAGAGAGAGAGCGAGCGCGCGGTTCCGCCAGCGATAGCTTTGTTTATGAATAGCTTCATCGGCATCGGAACGAGGCACGTGCGAGAAACAAAGATATCACGACGCTGCTGAGAACTCGCGGTTCGAGAGAGCGCGCTCGGTGCGTGTCGCGCGGGAGGAATTAATGAATTCGTCTTTTGTAGCGTGTAACGCGAGGCCGGTGAATTGAATATTTTTCTATTAAATATTGTCTATTAAGATGGGATATTGTTATTCGTTAGGTTTCGTACTTGAGAAAATTGCGCCGAGGAGAATCCAAGGGAATTCTACCCAAGAGAAGTGAACTCCTACGGAAATGTGGCATCCGTATAAAAATTTCAAGGAATCGCGGAATGTACATGCCTGGTCATGGAGGTGCTCACTTTCCTCCGAGTAAGAAAAGTGGGAGATGAAGATAAAAGCCTGTCGAGCGTGTTAGTACACGCGCGAAGAGCATTGCGCACTCGGCGTCAGTTCGAGCGGCGAACGGGCGATTGACCCACTGCCACTCGCGCAATGCTTGAAATTTCCCCCGAACCCGGGGTGAGGACTTGACGCGCGCGCGCTGCTACGTCGAATTATTATCTCTCTCGGAAGTGGTGCCCCGTGAGAGAGACGGGCTTGCGCCCGGTCGAGCGCGCGAGTTACGCCTTGGACGAGAGCGATTCCTCCTCTCGCTCGCGCGCCACTGATACCACGACGGATCGCGTAATCACTATTATCAAAGTACACGGAGGCAGCGAAATTCAGATAAAATCGCGTTGGCCGACATTACCGGGAAAGAGGAGAGAATAACGATCGCCGACGGTGCTTCCAGCACGTCGCGGTGGTTCCGCGAACTTTAACGTCCCATCGTCCAATTGCGACCGCTCCGTCCGCGCTTTGACCATACGCGCGCAACGGTATATGCACGAAACAGTAATAAGGCGACGACGAGAGGACGAGGTGCAGGAGGAGGAAAAGGTGGCAAAGAGCGGTGGAGGCGAGGGCCGGCGCGGGGACGGTGAACGGGCGCGGGGGGAGAGGGGGCTCCCCTTCGAGCAATTTTCTACCTTTGTTGGGTAAGCTTCGCCTGGCGTCGCGGTGCAACCGAGGGACGAGAGGGAGTCGCGGCCAAGCGCGATATAAACGAGGCCTGATGCAATTAGTTTTACGAGAGAAAGACGAAGAGAGAGAGAGAGAGAGAGAGAGAGAGAGAGAGAGAGAGAGACAGGGTGTATAGAGGTATATAGGTGGCTACTGTGGCATTAAAGTGCCACTAAGGCAGACACGCTCGCGCTTTAGTGCTTCTGCGTACGTTACCGCCGACGACTCGTAATCGGACGGTCGCGGGGAGATTTAGCTCAGGGCTAGGCGAAAGTATCGGCACGGACGATCGTGCGGATCTCTCTGACTGCCTATCCCCTCCTCCCCTCTCTTCTCTCTCTCTCTCTCTCTCTCTCTCTCTCTCTTTCTGCTACC
Organism: Harpegnathos saltator; assembly: GCF_003227715.2. Taxonomy (NCBI): domain Eukaryota; kingdom Metazoa; phylum Arthropoda; class Insecta; order Hymenoptera; family Formicidae; genus Harpegnathos; species Harpegnathos saltator. The sequence goes on along the minus strand of NW_020229966.1, from coordinate 813,296 downwards.
GACGTAGCAAGGGCTGAATTATGCACGGTACCAATGATCGTTAAGATTGCAATTTAGTCGCTTCTAGATGGACGAGACGAGGAGGAGAAGGAGCAGAAGGAGAAACGGGAGAAGGAGAGAGAGAGAGAGAGAGAGAGAGCCGCGGCCTATGAAGCAGCACTTTTAGAGGCAATCGTCGTAAAACGAGTGATCCGAGGCGTGGGTCTCCCGCACTTTGCGCATGCACTTCGATGAATTTTCGCCGATACCGAGACGAAAAATTTCCCCCGAGAGAGAGAGAGAGAGAGAGAGAGAGAGAGAGAGAGAGACAGAGAGAGAGAGAGAGAGACAGAGAGAGAGAGAGAGAGAGAGAGAGAGAGAGAGAGAGAGACACGATCGCGAGGATTGAGAGCCGAGATTCGACGTTGCGCAACACATCAATCGCGCGGATACCTGCTGCACGTATCACTCTTCGAGCGACCGCGCGTATATTTCGCGGCGAGAAGAGCTCAATTATACGAGCTGGTAATGATCGTTAAGACTGCAATTTCATTTCTCGCAGGCGGTGCAACGGACGCACCATCCACGAGGATGGAATTTACTGCCGTACGTAAAACGCCCGTAGACCCGCGGCTGACACGGACGGTAAAATTTCTGACGAATACAAAAATGCGCGGCACGCCGTGCGCGATGGACTGCGTAATCAATCGATTCCTTCCCTCGGAAACTCTCCATTCGACTAATCGATCGTCTCAGTCCTATGCTATGCACCTTTCGGGATCCGACGGTAAACCCCACCAAATGTGCGCTCTGAGTTTCTCTCTTTAACTATCTCCAAGGATTGACATTTCATGAATTCTGTTGTACAAGAGAAAGAACGAAATGTACCTTTCTGAAGTCTTCCCCGACTGGGAAATGTAATCGACTGACTCTCTTTACACCGACGGTGCGCACCGAGGATGAAAGGACCAGAGCCTGAGATGAATCCCAAACGCGAACCTTCCTCCGATATCGATGCTCGCGGAAATAAATGTCCTCGCCGATAGCGAATAACAATAACGCTCACGCGCATTTCCTCGGCAAACTTCGCAAACGCCAGCTGCGAATTCGCGCGCGCTCGCGCGGTCTTTTGCGACGCGAAGCGACCGAAAGAGAGCAGATAATAAACCAATTTTGAGGTAATGTGGCGAAGAAACTCGTTAAAGGTCCGTCGTTTCATGTGCGCCGTTACGAGACGCGACTCGTGACTTTCGCAATGCGAATAATAATTTTCCTCGGCGCTGCCGGTTTCTCTCTCTCAAAGCGAAATTAGACAGAGGAGAGCCTTTTCCTCCATCGGCGCCCGTGCGCGCTCCTGGTTCATTAATAACGACGGCGCAGAACTCCTCCGTCGGTTCGATTCGCTCGATTGTCGGATCTTAATAAGCGATAATCTCAAAAGCTCTCGCCGTTGCAGTAATTGCACGTTCGCGCGCCGCAAGTAATAAAGCGCGAACAAGAGCGAACTTCAGAATCCCTTTGTATCCCGTAAAAAAATCAATAACGGCGCGATGCACGCGCGTCGTGACGAAACCGACCGAAATTAGTCCGCCGAGAGGAAAATCGAGACTGTCGTCGCCGTCACCGTCGCCGCCGCCGTTGGAACGCGCGCGCTTTTGCAACCATCAAGACTTGCGTAACGCGATCGCGCGAAATATTATATAAGAAAATACATACATCTTTAATCCGTTTATTCAAACTAAAGCTTACGTAAGCTCGTATTCACAATGATTGATTAACTGCCTATCGTATGATTAACTGCCTACACACGCGCTACAACTCGGGAAATAATGCATCGTGCATAACCGCGTAACCAATCACACGTAATCGATCGTACGATCTTGCGTGTGTATAAATACGCGCGCGCGCGCGTGTGTGTGTGTGTTTGTATGTACGTACATGCGTCGCAATGCGTCCGATTTTCAGCAACAGTAGTTCAACATTATCAGTCTTGCCCGAGGCTCGGCGCGACGATACATGGCGCGAACACACACGTGTGTGCGCGGAGATACCAGCCGGCGCGGACGTCACGTCGAGCGGCTTGAAAAGGACGTCGCATGCAAAGCGAATCTTCCTTCCGAATCGACAATGGCCCGAAGGGGCCTGTACGTCGCGCTCGCGAGAGAGGCACCGTTCTCCGCCGCCGCCGCCGCCGCCGCCGCCGCCGCCGCTGCATTGTCTACCTGCGGTTTGCAATAATGACGACGCGGCATACAGAGAGCTTCATTTCGCGATGCCTTTGACCGGCGACCACCGCTGCGAGGAACCGCTTAAACTCCTTGTCGTCGAACGACAAATACGATTTCCCGCGTGACGCTGCACTCGCTCTACGCCGCGCCACCGCACCACGTACGCGCGAGGTACAAATCGACTGTCATCGCGGCGCGCGTTTATTTCGAGAGGCCCTCGCGAGGCCGGCGAAAACCGGCCGGGGAGCAGCAAGAGTTGCACCCTTCGCGCGCAGGGATGAGAGAGAGTTACTTTCGGAAAGTGGCTCGTTACCGTTACCGTGACTCATTTTCCAAAGTAGCTCGTTACAGTTACTCGTTACCCGCTCAAGGGGCAAGTAACTCGTACGCTCTTTGCGAAGTAACTCGCAGCCGGCAACATGAAAGAAAGAAAAGGAAGCAACGAACGCCGCCGAGAGTGGCAAAGATTCCAAAAGATTCTAACCCACGACGACCTAACGGCATTGCGACAAAATACAAGCCCGTTACCTCCCAAGCCCGCTCTCGCGCAGGACTCCTCGGAAAGGATCCCCGCGAGAAGGACCGGCGAAGCAGGAACGATTGTCGAAAGCCCGGAATCTCGGCTGCTTCGGCTGATCGGACGGCCACAAAACGCCCGGGCGTTTGAATAAAACGTTCCTTCATCGCGATCCGATACTTTCTCCGCGAGATAGTGACAATTTCGCCGCGCAGCTAGTTATAGACACGGGGACGGGAGCGAGGGGGCGAGAACAGGTGATGGGTGACGACGCGTTCAGTGCCGCGCGCGTTACACAAACGAAACTCTATTCTGGCCGCCGCGCCGGCGCGGTGTTAGCCGACGGACAAAAGAGGACAAGCAAAAGAGAGCAGATCGACGAACAATGGCGAACGCGACACGGCGATAAAAGACGGCCGATAATCGCGAACGTCGACGATGACTCTGGAGAATAAAAACTTTCTCGCGAGAGACACGTGGTCGCGCCGACGAGAAGAGGAGGAGAGCGAGCGAGAGTACGATCGACGAGCGACTTCGCCACTGATAATAGGAAACCACCGCGTTAACAGCGATGGCGCTATCCGGTATCGCGGGTTCTATCGCTCGCGCTTACGTGGCGGCATCGATAAGCGCGACGCCGCATAAACTCTGATTTACGAGCGCTCGAAGTTCGGCTAAGTAGGTCGTGGACGTGAAACGTGGCTCGTGCCAGCTTCGTTGCGCAGAGCAGGCGCGCGCGCGCGCGCGCGCGCGCGGAACGATACGCGAGCTCGCTTCCGCGGAAATGAAATAATATATCGCCTTCCAGTTTCGCTGCTCACGAGCATGTAGAAACTCCCATTTCACACATACACACGCGTGCGCGCGTGCGCGCGCGAGCGCGGAGGATGAGTCAGCTAACATTTGTATCCGTGTATATCGTTAAAAATGGCAAGGATACAGGCGTTTAGGTGACTCACCGCACGCACACATAGGCGCGCACGCGACGAAATAATCCCAATGACCCAATCCTGTTCACAGTCGCGGTCAACGGCGGTCGAGGCGCGGTCCGTTGCACGGACGAAAATGAGGTCCTTTAAAATTGCTGAGCCGCGGATGATACCGCGTGCGGGGGAGGGGGGAGGGGGGAGGGGAGAGAGATGTGAGGATCTGTCTATCAAGACGAGGAGGATATCCATTGTCGCACGGCGACGGAGGAGCGCGAGATTTTCGAAATACGAGGTTGTTGGCCGCGCAGCGCTGTTAACAATGATATCTCGGGATCCGAGCAAACACCATTATTTCTGCCTATATCTGCCGGGTGGAGATAAGTGTCCGTCGCGCTCGCTCGGAGAGACCGCACCGCGGGACTCTGTGTAACCGAATTTTTCAGGAGCACGCTCGAGCAGCGGAACGCGCTCGCGCTGATACCGAAAACGAACGAACGAACGAACGAACGAACGAACGAGTATAGCAACATTATCGTAAATCTCACGGCTAAGGCGAAGGAGAGACCCGCCGAAGACAGATTTATCGGGGCGCCGGTTGGAAGTTAATTCTCCGCAACTTAACCGACGCGAGATCAGAGCAACACGACCAGAGAGCGAGGTATCGCTTGATACGGGATTGCGCAACGACGAACCGCCGCTCTTCCGCTCTGGCTCGTGAACTCGCGATAAATAAATATGACACCGTTGACGGCCCTGCGCCGTTTAGGAGCCGCGCGACGTCTCGCGGTATCGCGGCATTACGATTTCGAGTCGCGCGACTTTAACCTTCCGTGACTCACGTCAAATTCACGTGATTTCCTAATGCGCGAATGCACTCGTGCTCAGGCCGATTTGTGAATAATACAAATAGAATGTGTTAAAAGTGCCTTTTCGGCGTGAACCTTGCCTCCCAATTAAAGAGCTCGGCATGACGTTTATGACATCGAAGAAACGACGTCCATTTTCATGTCTTATCAGTCTGAGATAGGACGAGTTGAGGAAGGTTAAAAATAATTCATCGTCGCTGAATAGTCGTCGTCGTCGTCGTCGTCGTCGTCGTCGTCGTCGTCGTCGTCGTCGTCGTCGTCGTCGTCGTCGCGTGTGAAAGCACCGCCTCGCGCGATATTAACGTATTCAATTAATAGGCCGCCGTCGTTAGTCGCGAGACAATCGGGCCGCCATCAGTTTCCGGGTAAACACCTGGGGTCTCCGGGCGCGGGTCCAGATTTAGGAATCTCACGACGGTAGCCACGGGCTAAGTAGGTCGTGCGTATGATAATGTCGCCATTATCGCGCCGCCCGTCGTCTACCGGGCTCTACCAGGGGACCATCAGATTTCGCGGCACACCTGAGTCTTTGTTAAGGACTCAATTAATTAAGGACCCTCCTACCGATCCGTCACGCGAGGGTCGAAAGGGTTACGCTTCGACCGCGAACAGCTGATGTCCCCTTGTCAACGAGCAGAGCGAAGAAAGAAAAAGGAGAACGCATCCGTTGTTGATTTATCACTCGCTGTGCTCAGTTCACTGAGGCAAAAACGTTTCCGTGGCTGTAACTTCAAGATCAAGTCATTGCAGTGACGGTAACTTATCGTATAGCGGACGAATTAAATACAAAAATTAATTTTCGCGGCAAATGCTATAGTATTATATTAGTATTCTCGCTAACATTATGTAAAACATTAATATATATATTTTTATAGACAGATGTTGCTATTATTTTTTTTTAGCACAACAACAAGAGAATATAGTCATCTTCGAAAATACGACGATAACTTCATAACTTGGGATGCGTCACTTGAATGAATTAACGAATCATTTTATCTCTCTTTCTCTTTCTCTCTCTCTCTCTCTCTCGTTCTCGCCTATCGTGTTCTCGAGTCTGCGGCAAATCGCAGAAGAGTCCCTCTGAGCACTCCTAGGACTAGATCCTCCGCACTCGTGAATGAAAAGGACTCATTTATCGACGAGTTGGCCCGGCAGCAAGCGCGGCCACGACGAATCGCGTCGGTGTAATCAGCGCGAGAGATCCTGTTAAGGAAGATCCAACGGAATTCCTATTCCATGCTTCATCGCGCGCAACAAAAGCGGCCTGTTGTCGTGAA
>NW_020229966.1:690000-805000 GCF_003227715.2 Harpegnathos saltator | reverse complement strand
TAATGGCACCGCATTAACGGTAATAATTACGCATCGACGTAAGGGGCAAGACGGGTGAAGACCAATAATCGTCCCCGGGACGATCGTCACTCTCGTGCGATCGTCGGTGCGCGAGCGAGCCACGCGTTACACGCGGCCGGACAAACAGCCGACGACGGACTTTCACGAGTCGCGTGCGTTTCTCGCGGGATTGCGCAATGCGCCGCCGCGAATCGCCGAGGGTTAATCATGCGCGCGCGGGCGCGCGCGCGCGTTAATGCGCGGCGCCGTATTAAATTCCGTCTAACTATTGCCGGGTGTACGCGACCGCGCCGCGCCACGCCGAGAGATATATCCTTAAACGTTATAGCAAGATGTTACGAAAGTCTCGGCCGAACTATCCCCAATAGTTTCCAGACCTTTAACGAGACCCAGACTACGGCAATCTCGGGAGTCGTTTCAGTCCCTCGCCGGGTTATGGGTGGCGCAACGCAACAACAACACACTTCGCCATACACCATAGAGCAGTAATGTCACATAGCGTATATACCCCGTTAAGTGGATCCAATCAACTCGGTGGCGGGCGAACGCGAACGCGCGAGCGCGGGCGAGCGATGGTGCGCGGAGAGAAAGAGGACGACGTGGAGGATCTCTCTCGTCGCGCTGCGGACGGTTATCGGGAACGGTTGCGGGAGAGAGAGAGAGAGAGAGAGAGAGAGAGAGAGAGAGAGAGAGAGAGAGGGGGGGGGGCTGAACAGAGATGACACAGTTATTATGTTACACGCAGCGAGAGATAGCGCGGATATTAACGCCCAGGGCGATAGAGGCATGACATTCGGCTCCCGCTCGCCGCGATAAACCCCCTTTGTGACGCGCCGTTGATTTTCGAATTGGCGTCCGGCACATTGACGTCGATGCCGGAAATAAAGTTCCCGGCCTCGAGTGGAAATCGTCGAGCGCGACGACGTCGCTCGCGCTCGTTCTCGTCGTCGTCGTCAGCGCGGCTGCTCGCTGTCGGATTCGGCAGTCGCGAGATCGCCCCGTTGATAATTCCGCTCACGCACAAAGGACACCAGCTATATACGCAAATACACCGCGGCCGGCTAGGTACGAAACAATGATGGAACGCGGCGAGATGAGGATAAATTATTCATAAAAGCGCGGCTCTCCGCTCGTATACGCCGCTGCAGAAAAGACGCTCGCGTGTGAGCACGCGAGCCGGGCTGCGCAATGGCGTGACCGAAGGCTGCGTAAAATTATATAAATATGATTTATAAACAAGTCCAGCGGGAGAGACGCTTTTTATTTCTCGAGTTCTGCTCGCGAGAGCGAGTCGCAGAGGGGATTTAATTAACTCGGTATGTCCTTTCCGGGATGTTTGTCGGGCTGCGACCAACTTTACAACATCAGATAACACCAGGTTCAAAAAATCGGAAAAAAAGGGCAAAAAAGGTCACATCGATTGGCACCTCGATGTGTACGCGCGAATTTTAAATTGCGCTTTAAATCTCGAAATTATCAGTTTTGAAACCGTAGGGAGAGAGGGAGAGAGGAAGGGAGAGGTACGGAGGGGATAAATTGCAAATTAATTTTATCAAACCCGCGTGTGCGCGTCGAATCGAAAAGACAATGATGATGCATCATTATTGGTACTTACGAGTAATCGCGTCATGTATTTGATGGCCGGCGATCGTTGTCAGCCGCTCATTCATCAGGCGCGACGGTGGTGGATAAATAAAAGGCGGATCGAAAGTTGCATTTCGGCTTTCGCACGCACATCGCTTTCCACGAAACCGCGCGGCACGCATACTCCGCCTCGCGTTCGCTCGCACGCGTTACACGGTAGATGCTATCGCGGAGAAAACGATCCGCCAGTCGCATACGCGACGGCTAATGCCTTTATAATATCGCGGCGAGATAAGATCGGCACCGACAATTTGCGATAAACGCGAGCAAGTCCATTATTAGCGTTAGCAGAGTGGGATGAGTGCGGAAACTGTCGCTCGAACCTGTCGGAATCGGCGACCGGAAAGAAGGGCAGCACCCCCCCTCCCCCGCAGAGATACCGCATATCTCCTAATTAAATCTAATCCACGAAAGTTTCGATCAAACGGTCATTTAACGACGACTACATGATCGATCCGCTTAAACGAGAATAAAAACTGGTGCGCCGATAATGCCGATGCAACTCAAACAATTACCTAATCCTTTATTTAATCTCCTACCCACCCACCTCTGTCCTCCCTTTCTCCCCCTCGCTGTCAGATTTCTTTCGTCGCATTTTTAACGAGACACCTGGATTAAACTCGGTACACGTTCAACTTGAATAAGTCGAGATAAATAGCATAGAAACATCTTTCTCTCCCTCTCTCACAGAGATTCCTCTTATATAATTACTCTTGTCGAATTTAATTATACTTTCAAGCGTACATACAGAGAGAGATAGAGAGCGAGAGAGAAAGAGAAAGAGAGTGAGAGAGAGAGAGAGAATGAGAGACTTCGTGACATGCACGTTTTAACGCGCCACCACGCGCAATTATTGTAGTATAAAGGACCTTTATTATCCTCGCGCGTACAATAAATAAAAGAGCGCTTTAAGGAGATAATAATGTTAAATTGCGCGAGGCCGCGGGCATGAAAGAAAGAATATTTATATACTATGCGGGCAGAGAGAGCACACGCTGGGAAATCTCTCTCTCCCTCTCTCTCTCTCTCTCTCTCGCTCGCTCCCTGTCCCGCGCCGGTTGTAACCGAGAGATCCTTTACGTGCTTTTAAAACTGTACCACGCATTCATCACGCGCGGCCAGCGTCATGCAGCAGCAACAACGGCAGCGGTAGCAACGCGCGCGGACAAACTAATAGCTTTCGAGAACTCGAAATTATCTTAAGCGCACTTAGCCCATTTTCAAATGGACTTTCGTCCACAAGTGCGCCGCTGCCGCCGAATGCAATCGTCGACAGCGAGTGCGTTATTGTTTCTCTTCCACTTCTCCGCTACTTTTACTACCATTACTACCACCACTATTGCAACTACCACCGCTGCTGCTGCTGCTGCTGCTACTCGAGCGATGAACGAGAGACGCGAGAGAGCAACCGGTCCTAATAGCGGCGCCGTGTCACTTTCTACGCATAGATAACTCTCCCGGGAGAGCCTAAAAATAGCGGCCGGCGGCGCGATCACGATCGAGATCGCGCACGTTGGGAAAGATACCGCCGCGCATCGGGAAAGGGGAGGACCGAGTCTCTCCTCATTTTTTCTCTAGCATTACAGTTATCGTCGGGATTATATGCATCAACGGGGAGAAACGAGGCTTATCGCTGATAAGCTTCGGCGGACGCGGGCGCGATCACGGCGCGCGAATCATTTCGGGAACGAGAAACGGCACCGCGCGGCCGCGCCGGCTGCTTTACATAATGCGATTTGCCGTCGCCGATATCCGCGACGCAAATTGGATCTTACACGACGCGACGCCCGGCCACTTCAATTAATGACGCGTAATCATTACGGCGGGACTCACATTTTTTCCCGATGCGAAAAGCAAATTGCCCGCGGCCGGAATTTCCTACGCACTACCCGGTGCGCACGGTGGATGGAGGAAGAGAGAGAAAGAGAGGGGGGGGGGGAGAGAAGGAAGGAGCAGCAGCGCGGCGACCGGGCACCGAAACCGTCCACGAAACCTTTTAATCAGGATCGAATCGCCTACGTGCACTCCACCGCCGCCGTCGCCGTCGCCGTCGCTTTCTCCGGGGGGGTAATCAGGGTTAGGAGTTGGGATTATAGGCTGATTGAATTAACCCCGTGTTGCCCGCCCTCGTAAACTCTTACTAAAGTCAAGCCTCGGCTCCTCCCGTCTCGTGTACTCGCATTACGGCCGAAAGAGTATACCCGAGTAACGGCTCGTTATGGTCCTTCAGGAGGCGCACTGTCGAATTTCCGTTTCCTCCCGTTGATACCCTCTTCCCGCCCCTCGGCCCCTGAGCCTGCGCGATCGATACCACATCGGCGTGACTCTCTGCCGTCCGCGCGACCGATACATCCTTCGGCCATTAGAGACTCGGATGCCTTCCTGGTGCCGCCTCTGCGTGCGCGTCGAGCGATCTTCGCGAACGGTCGAGGGTGCGATCGTGGATTCGCCGAGGCAAATCTCTCGGGCGGGAAAGTGCCGGAGAATCGCGACCTCTGCTGAATCCGATGACAATTTGCTTGTTGCGACAGGGAGACCGTCGTTGGTACAACAAACGTAAAAAAAGCGGAGCGTATAATGTAAATAAACGTGTACAACACAAAAGAGATGAAAAACGGATGTATAATGTGTTTAGCGGAATGAGGTGTACAACACACAGAAAGAGCGAAAAAGAGAGAGAGAGAGAAAGATAAAAGAGCGAAATTCGCGCAAGTCATCCCACCGCATAGCGCTTCTATAATTAGCGTCTCCCGCGATCCGGACGCCCACGCGGCCGGCACATAATGCGAAAACAACGGCGCGTTATGTAATTTAATGACGCCGTAAGGAGACCCGTGATTTATACGGCGCGCAGACGTTAATGACTCCGGGCGCAGCGATGATCATTTTTCTCCCGCCGTTTTTCCCGCGCGAGTCGCTACACTCCCGATGATAATTGAAAACACGCGTTCTCGCGGCGCGCATCACTCGGCGGGGAAATCGCGGCCGCGATCGCTCGCGCGCGCGCGCGTTCCGCCGTCGCCGTGATCTTTCGATCGTTCTCATCGAGCGTGCTGATCGGCCACGACGAGTCAGCGCCGCAATCAACGATCGGATCCGCGGGTTTTTTTTCGCGGAAACGCGCCGGAAGCATCCGCGGAGATCGACGAACGCGCGCTGCACGTCGACGCGCATGCCGGGCCGACTCCTCGTCGGCTGGGAGATGCGTCGCGCGAGATTTCGTTGCGCGCATTTTTCCTCGTCCGATGAATGTCGCACGCACGCACGCACGCACGCGTGTGTGCGTACGCGTGCCCTCGCCGCATTAGCGCACACACATGCGCGTCACTCCGCGCATGTTTACCCGCCTCAATTCTCTGCGCCGGCTGAACCTGCCGAGGGAGAGAGAGAGAGAGAGAGAGAGAGAAAGCTGTTTTTCCATAGGCGACGCACTCGTCATATTTACGCCTCGCGCTCGTTGCGTTGCGTTACGCGGTGTGAGTCCGCGCATTCTCCTACAAGCACTGACCTACGCACACGCGACGCGAGTAAACTGTGATATACGATCGCGTGCTCGTGAAAGAAGTACTCGCAGCCGGATTGAACGGGGGAAAGTATCGACTGAGATTGATATTTTGAGAGAGAGAGAGAGAGAGAGAGAGAATTATATACACTGCTTAAAACAATTATGGCATAGATAATTTATTGCCGAAAATTGGCCAACTTTGACTGGCGATTACTTCGCGAAAAATTATTGTAGACTGATGATTTTGTTTTTCAAAATGAAGCTTGAAGTCTCTACTTTAAGTAATTATTGACTGTGAAAATGACGAACCACGGGATCCTTATCTTTTCTGTCACGGACACACACACATGCGTGCACACTTGGCCCGAAGGCCAAAAACAACGATATTTTTGAAGGGCTGTAACTTTGCGACAAAAATTGTAGCGACTCCATTTTTTTTCAAATTGAAGGGGAAGATTTGAACTTTATGACGGTGCAAATGGCGTCCCCGAAAAAAAATTGTCCACGTCCGTGCATTCCGTCAAACTTTGCAATTTTCAGTATACCAAACATGCCCTCAGATGTCAGGGATTACAGGGGTAGGGGGTGCATCGCATGCAAAAAATGGAAATACATTCTTAAAGTCGAGACTTCAAGCTTTATTTTGAAAAGAAAAAAATTATTAGTCTACAATAATTTTTCGTGAAGTGATCGCCGGTCAAAATTGGCCAATTTTCGGCAATAAATTATCTATGCCATAATTCTTTTGAGCAGTGTATTTGCACTCCGGGGTCGAACCCCATAGAGTAAGAGAGAGAGAGAGAGAGAGAGAGAGAAACAAAATTGGAAAGTATCCTCCTTGCCTCAAAAAGTGCGGTGATCTCGCTCGAGTGGCGTCGGCCGAAATTCGCGGCGACTCGCACACGTCCGGCCTTCGTTCGCGGGCGCGACTCCGCCGCCTTTCGGTTCAGGAAGCGAACGGAAACTACCCGCTGCGACCGGGCTTGATTTAAGACGCCTCGATTACGGCAACCTGCGACGGGATCCCAGCTCGCATTAATTGCGTCGTATATTATCCGCTGACCTAGGTAGAAACTGCGTCTCGTCGGGACGAGCGCGCTTCGGCGATGCGTACGGATCTTATCGTGCGGCGATGTATCCTCCGGTTACGATCGCGTTTTCCAACGAACCCGCGTCTGAGAGAGAGAGAGAGAGAGAGAGGGGTGCAATGAAACGTCCAGAGTTATCTTTCCGCTTTTTTCTTCTTTCCCTTTTTCTTGACGCACAGCGAGACAAGTTGATGGGACGTATTATTATCTTGTCCCGATACGCTACAACGAAACGATTTTCTTCGTCTCGATTCAATAGACGACTCTCCGCGGCGGTATTAATAAGCGAGATTAATTCCCCGCAACGCGCATTCGCGCGTTCGTATATCTAATTATGCGCTTATCGTCATAAGCGCGCGCGCGCGCCCGAGAGAGAGAGAGAGAGAGAGAGAGAGAGAGAGCTCTGCCGATAATGACGTCTCTCCTCCGCGTTACGCGCACGTGCGTCGCGCTTCACGCATCATTACGCGCGTTTACGCTGCGCACATTCGCGAAGACACGGTGAGAGGAAAAAAAGAAAAGTACCGCGAGAGAGTCGACGCACTTGAGCGCGGTCTAATTAATGACACCTGCACGCGCTCGAGGTGATCCTCGAGAGTGTTTGAAATAAAAATCCGCTGATAATTGTTCGCAGAAGGATTCGTCGCTCGTCGACCATCACGAAACGAGTTCTCCGCGCACACGATGGACTTTCGTAACGGTTTGGCGAACGCGTCTTCCTCGACACGGGTCGGAAGGTAAAGCTGACGACGGGCTGCACAACGGGAGACTTGTTTCCGACAAAATTCCCACAAGTCGAGTCCTCTCATTTGACATGCGCAGCATCTCGAAATTGCCTAAAAAGTCTAAAAAGACGCCGCGTCATTCGAACTGCGTCGAAACTCTCCGTTTACTCATAAAGAAACGTAGAAGAGGCGGAAATTCAAAAGATTCCGCAACTGCGTGCGGAAAGTAAAATAGTTCATCCGTAATGCAAAACTATTTTTTGTTCGTGCTGGAATTCCAGTCTGAAGGAGTGAAACGACTCTCATTGAAAAATCTTTCAAACCCCCTCCGCCCTCGTCCAATTTTGCAAAATCTGAATGCACAGTTGCAAAGAGTATGAGATACGCAACCATCGTATAAACCATTTTTGCATATGCCTCGTATTTTAAAAGATACGCGCTGAAAATAAAAATGGTTTTTTTTTCGAAGGCCGGATTCACCCCCTCAGACTGGAATTCCGCACGAGCAAAAAATCGAGTTTTGCATTGCACGGATGAACTACTTTACTTCCGCAAAAGATTCCGAATTTTTTGACTATTCACAGTCCCTACGTTTTTCCTTGTCAGCTCGGCTGGAAAACGAGCGGCAAGCCTCGCCTCGACGATTATACTCGCGAGCCGAGTGTGCGAACAAGAGTGTGCGAAAACGCAAGAAAGAAGCGCAAAACAGCCGATCGCTCATTACATTTTCATCGTCGCGACATCGCGTATGCGCCGGGACGCCACGCGCTCATCGCTATTCCGTAACGATCGCCGACGAGATCGCGCTATCGTGAGCACCACCCGCGCGTGCGGGAGCGCGTGCAGCTGTAAAAATGTCACGCCGCATTATCCGTCCTCGTTGGCCTTATTCAAACGACCGGCGGTATCCAGCGGACTCGCTCGCTCGCCGACTAGCTAAATAAATAGGCAGCATTTGAATTTTAACGCGTGCTCTCCGAGCGAACCGCCGAGCTTATCTCGCGGCTCGCGAGATTATTCAGGCGACATCGAAACCGCGCGAGTTATTCGCGTCATTAACTGCCTAGCGATGTCGACAATGACTGCGGCAGTCCTACGCTTCGCTATACGCATCGGTGTTTATATAGATATAAGTCCAAGGTAATCGCGTATGTCACAACGGCGCACTAGCGCGCCTCGCGCGCTAGTGCGTGTACGCGCGTTACGCCGAGCGAGCGGTCGCACGCTGCTGCACGAGAGTGCGTTCTCGATGACGTGAGAGCGTCGCCCACGAAGGATTGAGAAGAGAGGTCTCTCTCTCTCTCTCTCTCTCTCTCTCTCTCTCGAGTCATTGATCACGAGAGCGAGCGGAAAACGCGGCAGAGTCGCGGCGCGCCCGACTCGGAGGAACTCGGCTCGCGCCAGCCAGCGCGCGAGATGAGGCGAAATCTCGGCGTTTTTCTAGATTCTCGCGGGAGGACTCGCAAAAGAACGGGGGCGGAATCGATGAATAAACGAGAGCTCGTCGTCGTCGTCGTCGCGGCGTTTCACTGTCGCGTCGCGGTCATCGTCCGTCGGTCGAGCGCGTCCGTCGTCATCCCACGTGGAAAACGACGGCCGTCGCCGACGTTTTCCAGACGGCGTCGCTCGCTTCCTAGCGGAAACGCGACGTGCGGGGGAGAGACGACGGATTTTCCCCGCGACGCGTGGGTTCGCGGCGTCGAACGTTCACACCTGACTGCAGCAGCGGCCGCCGGGAACGTTCCACTCTCGGCGCTCTGCGGCGGCGGCGGCGACGGCGACGGCGGCGGTGGCGACCTTGTCGGTCTTCCGCGTCGCGAGAGTTGCAGTCGCGCGTCGCACGCGAAGGGCTCTCTCCTCTCCTCTCCTCTGCCTCTCGCTCCCCCTCCTGCCACCCGCGCCACGGCGCGGGTGTGTCGATGTAATATGGGTCGCTCGCGCGGCTCCGTGACGCGAGTTGGACGACGACTTTTTCAGCCTAGATCCCGCAGCCCCGCGGCGCGCGCGCGCGCGCGTTTCTGAATTTTGCATCAGCCGAGAACGGGGCAAGGACTCGCGATGGACGCGCGCGCCACCGTGTCGATGACGACACGCGCCGAGCGCGGCGCGTTATTGTACGCCGATCGAGATAACATCCGCTGTAGTAAGGCGATCGCGAGGCGATACCCGAGGCTCTCGCCCGCGCGCGTCGCGATAATACAAGTCGCTCCCGTCTAAATATAATCGCGACTAACCGCCTGCCGATCGCCCGTTCCATTAATGCATGCGCATGTGTTGACCTATGAGAGACTGTGCGCGCGCGCTATTGTCGTCGAGTGCGCATTGGACGATGGATGATTAGCGCACGGTTCTTTCTTAACGCGCCAATTCATTATCGATGCGCTGGTATATGGAGCAGTTGCTCGGATTCACGTAGCCTTCGTGGGAACCGAGTTTCCAATAAGCCCCGAAATCATGAGAAATGTTCCTTTCTTTCAGCGTGAAATTCTCTAACTCTCTTGTTCCGCTACGTTCTATAATCCTTTGAAGCTCTTGGGCAAGTTTGTAATCTTTTTAAGTGAATCGACCAACTTCTTCATTTATTGAGAAAAGGTAGAAAATACGTTCTTCTTCACCGAAACTTATAAAACCTAGGAGACAATAGTTTAAAATACTACAGTGATTTAAAATACTACGAATAATACAAAGGTCAATTCATCCGTTGTGAATGAGGACTGATCGAAAAATAGGCAACCTAAAATCCCAAAAGCAAAAAACTCGCACGATTTGGCTTATGTCTGTCAGAGAAAACGAAAGATTGTTGCGAATTTTGGAACGGGATGGTTCCATATGTAAGTATTCTCTAATCTAATAACCTAAAGTTCTCACGGTTCATCAAACGGTACATCGAATTTTTGCCAGTCACGTTTCATTTCTTTGCGTTTGATTGTATTTAGACAAAACTTTCCTCACCGTTAAATCGTATTGTTCGCGTTTAGCTCCGATATATCGGCAGTGAATCGTCGATTTGACTAATATGCAAGTTTAGCGGGAAATCTAAGCGAAGCCGATGTTCCGTACGATTCAGTCGAAGGACAATCGATGTAATTATGCGCCTTTTCTCACAGGGAAAATAATTCTTTGGCAGATGTTGGTGGGCGCGGAGATTCCGGGGGCTATTATGGAAGCCGCTGTGCTCGTAAAACTCTTAGACACCATAAACGTTTCATTGTGATGAAACGGCATTGTGGCCAAAATACTGCAGCCCTACCTGTCGGCAGGGCTGAAAAGACATGAGGTCTTCCTCTCAGGTTATAATCACGTTCTAAGGGACCGTGTCGCCGCCGGTGTCGTATTAAATGTCCGAAAGTTAAGCTGAGAAATCAAGTCTCGTCCAAAGGAAATCGCCCGTCCCTTCTCACTCTCTGCCCTCCTTCGGGTTTACAGCGCGACTACAAAGTAACGAATACACCGAGACGCGACGAATATGTAATAGCCATTCCACGAATTGCCGACTCTGCCTGCGCGCGGTTATATACGCGACGCTCGGCCGCTGCCATCAGCCGGGAGATGCCCTTTGAATTTCGAATTTCGAACGTTTCACGACGCACAGGGTGCGAAAAACAAAGTCGTAAAAATGGTCAAGCGCACGATGCCGCTGCACGCTCGTAACGCTAACCGAAACGACGCCGTTGCAAAATCGAGACACTCCCAATGTTTTATTTTCTCTGGTATCGCACACATGTACGAGATATTCACGCGCTGCTGCGGTATCGCGAGAAGCTCTCTCTCTCTCTCTCTCTCTCTCTCTCTCTCTCTCTCTCTCGCACACAATTTTTCTCCCTCAAACCACAGGTCCCGGCCTACGATACTTTCTCTTAACCCCCTAAATAGCTTCCATTCGTTCCGATTCATTTCTCCATCGCGCTCCGACGCTTAAACGTCGAGATTGATCGAGCGACGTAACGCCTCACAATCGAAGACGAACATCTTTGATACTGGTTGTGTCTCTCGCGTGACTTCCCGCGGCGACCGTGCGCGGTGACGGATGCCGCCTGACGAAAGGGGGCCCTCACGGCCTCGAAATTTAATTCCTGACGGCCGTTTAAAAGAATTACGGGGCGCATTAGTGCGCGCGCGCCCGTACGCACCTCGGCTCTCGCGGAATGCAGCGTAAAAAGCGTCACTAAAGAGCGCGGCGACGCGCCGAGGCCGCCATTGTCATGCATATGCGTATATGCCGTACACGCGTTACCGATACAATGAGACCTAACTAGCTATTATGCGCCGGCGACAACGGTTGCACGAATTCTCTACCGGGAATGGATACTGATTTCTTCTCTCTCCCTCTCCCTCTCCCTCTCTCCTTCTCCTCTCTTCTCCTCTCTGCTCTGTTCTACTCTCTCGAGCACACGCGTGTTTTCCCCCCGCTGGAGGACGACTTATCTCGTATCCGCGTATTCTGCTCCCGCCGAAATCGCCGGCGAAATCGCCGGGATCGTTTGTCTCCCGGTCTTTGGAGACCGGATTTCGAGATTCACACACGGCGCGCGAGAGGCGATTCTCGGGGCTACTCGACGGGGCCTCGAATCTCGCGCTTCGAGGAGCGAAGGCCGCGAGCGAGAGTAGCGAAACGCGAGCTGTAACCCAAGCCCGAGCTACGAAACGTCGTAATCGATCCTACTGGACTCGCGTCGATCCGCGTTACACGCAATATGCTGCATCCCCTTTGATCGGCTCGGCCGATCTGCATTTTTATCTCACGAGAGACGCGCGCGACACGCACACATCCACTGGACCAGATACCACCCAGGCCGGGGTTCGAAGGAAATCGCATATGGCCGTCCGCGCTGCTGTTCTTCTAGCGCGGTGCGCGTGCGATCAGATCAGGAAACGGGACAATGGTCACCGTTTTTCCATTCACGCTAATCGTCGTTTCCGCAAAGCTCTCTCGGGGACCGAGAGACGGCCGAACAACGACTGCCGATACCCCAACACCGTTCGACACTTCGCGCTCGCGTAGCCATTGTGGCGAGTGATTACTCCGCCTACCGGCGGGCTGCAATTTGCACGAGATGGCCGTGCATGTATCGATACACCTTGAACTGTCAAGAGTCCCCGGTCTGCCGGAGGAATTCCTGTTCTCCGACGCCTGACGCGCACGGAACAGGTGCCAATACGTTCGTTACTCGCTCTCGGCTCATCGTTTCCTTTCGCGGGGCGCGCGTGGGAAAGGAAAAGCGACGTCTGCACGCGACAGACATATTCGTTCGGAGGCCTAAGTCGATCGCGAAATTCCGTCTTTTCTCACGCTACGGCTCCCTGCCCGCTCTCGCGAGGCAGGCCGGGGAATTGAGTGCGAGAGAGAGAGAGAGAGAGAGAGAGAGGGGGGGAAGGAAGGAGGGAGGGAGAGCGAGAGATTCTGTTAGCAAGAAACCGCGAAAAAGTTGCTTAATGACAGACCGAGAATCTAAACCACCGTCCCGCTGCCCGCCCACCGATAATGACGGAAAACAATGGAAGCCAGGAGAGCAGGTAGGTGCACGCACATACGCGCCTACGTAGCTGTGACGCGCTTAGGCGGACGGACGCATACAATGGCCGCTTCGCCGCGCACATGGCGTGCTCTGCTCTGCCCCGTCTTCCTTCGAGCGCGTCTTCTTCCCTGGACAGGGAAGAAGACGAAGGGAGGCGGCGTAGGAAGAAGAGGAGCCGCGCGACGGCGACGGCGACGGCGGCGACGGCGGCGACGGCGACGTACAATTATTACAATTACTGCAGCGAGACCGCCTGCCATTTGTTCGTTAATCGTTACGCTACACTCTACCGACTCCTAGCACGCATATCTCTCTTCGACGTGCGACTACGAATATCTGCGGTCGCGCGTGGTCGTGCCGGGTAACACACACGGGGCCAGAA
The DNA here is from genome assembly GCF_003227715.2 of Harpegnathos saltator. NCBI lineage: Eukaryota > Metazoa > Arthropoda > Insecta > Hymenoptera > Formicidae > Harpegnathos > Harpegnathos saltator. The sequence goes on along the minus strand of NW_020229966.1, from coordinate 792,119 downwards.
GAAAGGAAACGCGAGAGGCATGTCGCCGCGCGTAATTGCCGAGAGACGCGGGTCGAGCGTTTAGAGAGGATGGATCTCCGCGCGGAGAGCGCGCGAAGGTGAAAAAGTTGCATCCGCGAGCGGGAAGGTGCAGCGTCGCGAGCGCCGGGCGAGGCCATGAGATCGCGAGAGATCGTGACACTCCCTCCTCCTCGCGCGCAGCCGGCTTTGTCGATGGTCCGCCAGGAAAAAATGTCCGCCCGGAAATAGCCGCGCGACACAGCTTCTTACGGCCGCAACGATTCCACGATCGTTCACGGAATCGCGTAGTTCACGAGGAGGAGAAAGGACTCGCGACGCGACAAAGCGGGGACTTGCGGTGTCGCGCGAATTTTCTGGCGGAACATTTCGGAAAGTGCGTCGCAGAGGCTTCGGACGAGCGAATTTTCTCTCGCAAATGTTCCCAAGCTCGTCATGGTCGATTTGAAAACTTATATTTTCTCATGTACCTGCGTATAAAAGTGGACAGAAGTATCAACGAATGCTGAGAAGTCGGCGCGCGTTTGATGTTCGGTGACAGTGCAAAACGCGACTTTAGAAGGTTCTCCTCGCTTTCTCGAGATCAAGTTTTTTGCCTCTGTGGATGCTGACATTTTGTAAAATGAGGTGAAAATAACAGAGTTCCTACGCTACCAGGATGCAAGAATAGGAACAAAGTCGTCCGGCTCGAGTGATGTCGGAGAGAAGGAAATGTAACAAAAGGATATCACACAGAGTGCGTCTCAGACCACCAGAATAACCTCTTGTGGACACGTAAAGCTGTAAGCGGATCGAAACGAGCCCAAAAGTCCCATGGCAAATTCGCAATAGTTGTCGAGTTATTAATTACAGAATCTGACAAGTGAGCGCGCCCCGAGATGCGAGTTGAACGAGCTTCGCAGCAGCCGCTTGTGCGTCACAGTGTGCGGCCCAGTCGACCTAGCAATGTTGTCAGCGCGTGATGAGGGGAAGAACAACGCGTAGGAGCGGCGAAATAATACAATAGTACACAGCCGAATAGAGCGGCGCATTGTCCTCCCGCTCGCCGCGCGCCACTCGTCGTCGTCTGTAATTAATAACTCGATAACTATTGCGCATCTCGCAAATTGGTACGGGACTTTCGTGTTCGCTTCGCGACCCGCCCTCTACGTCTCCACGAGAGAGATTGTTCAGGTGGTCCTGCGTGTCATCCGTCTTGCACAAACTATGAAAAGTCATCCCGCTCGGGGGAGGGGAAATATTAAGACAACGCGTGCCGACCTCCGGTGAGCCGTGACTGAGGCAAAATATTTCCAAAACTTCGTGCCGTAACAAATTCGACGGAGATCGCCCCTTAGATCGGTCACGGGACCTCCCCCGTCAAACGCGTCCCGGCGCTCCTTTCTTTCACCTTCGTAGACACGTATACTTTCGGACGGTCTCTCTTTGTCGACTGACTTATGTCGGCCATACGTCACATCGCGTAGTAACAATCGACTCTGAGCGCCTCCACGACGCGCCTCCCAGATCGCGACACGCTTGACCCTTTGAAAATGCACGGGAACGAGACCCGACGAGGTGAGGTGTGTATCTTCTTCTCGCCGAGACGAGAGAGAGAGAGAGAGAGAGAGAGAGAGGATGGCAGAGGAGATGAGGAGAGACCGGCGGAGTCGCTTAATCAAAAAGTAACGCACTTACGGTCAACTGAGGAACGTCCGTACGACGAAGGTTACGCGGAGATTTATGACCGCAGACGGAATAGTCGCGACGATGAAGAAACGATGGACCGGAGGGAATAAAAGTATAAACCTCGTCCTACCGCGTCTCTCGTCAGTCGCGAGCGAGCGAGAGAGAGAGAGAGAGAGAGAGAGAGAGAGAGAGAGATGCAAAAGGGGGAGGAGGAGAAGAGACCAATGAACTCGCGAGTGAATCCCGCCCGAGTCGAATAGAGGAGCCACACGGAAAAAGCCGGAATGTTGCGCCCGTTATCTGAAGATAACGCAGAGTTATCCGCGGGCGAGGAGGTCACTTGTGCGCCAAAGTACCGACTTGCTTCACGAAACTGTCGCGTCGTGCGCGGAAAAGACCGACCTGCGATTTGTTATGCGACGCTCCGGCTCCGACCGGCCGCGTAGTATCTACTCTCCTCCTGGGAGAAGAGGAGATCATCGGAGATCGGTCAGCGGTATCATCGGGACGAGAATCGGGAGGTCCCGACACCGGGGGACTCCCACCTTTTTATTGTTACAAATGACACGGCAGTCAATTCGCCTCTGACCCCGTCGCGGCCGGGACCGAGCAAACACGAGCGGAGACTTGTATTGTCCTGCCACTGGCTCTCTTACGACACGTCGCTCTCGCCGTCCTTTTTCACCCACCACCGTTTCGGATCGACAAATGCTCCAGGCTGCTCGACGTCGACAGTGAGCTATCGCGGCTGATATTTCGCCGGAGTGCTCCTCTAACGTCGACCAGCGGAGCTGGCACAGCCACGTCAGCGAGATTCCGATGGATTAAGCCGAGTCGCTCGCTCCGCGCGCGACCCGCGCTCCGGAAAAATTCAACGAGACCTCCTCGCCCCGTCGACATCGTCCTCGCCTCTCTCTCTCTCTCGTCGTCGTCGTCGTCGTCGTCGTCGTCGTCGTCGTCGTCGTCGTCGTCGTCGTCGTCGCTGACGTTACGAAGACGAATTTCGTTTACGCCGCCGCTACAACGTACAAGCGCGACGCGACGCGACGCGACGCGACGCGACGCGACGCGACGCGGCGCGGCGCGGCGGCAGCAGCAGGAAGAGAAATAGATGCGGATCGCGAGCTGGTTTATTATGCCCCGTCCGTGGATCGCGGCGGTCAATGGTGAATAACAATGCGTCGTGAAACAGCGGTTCGCTCGCCGATTGAATAATCGATACAAACGTCTGTGTTAACGCTAGGGGAGACGCTACTTCGCATCGCGCACCGGCCGGTCGAACCGGGCGCGTTTTTTCGCCATAACACGCGGACGTGTGTCCCGTGCGAATGACACGCTATCCTCTCTTTTTTCCACGGATGGATTACTGATATTTCCCGCGACGATTATGTCCTCCATTCTTCCCCTTCTCCCCCTCCTCCCGCTCCCCCTCGAAAAAGCTCGAGCGGAAATTTCGGTATCACCGATGTCATCGGAGATAACCTAAGGAAGCGCTACGGACGAGGGAGAGAGAGAGAGAGAGAGAGAAAGAAAAACGCGTCGTTACCGTACGAAAACAGCGGAACAGGGAAACTCGCGGCTCTCTCGCGATGGAAAGAGCGCGAGACTTACGTAACGACGCTACGTAGGCAGGTTCTTGCGCGAACACGTCAATCTTATTTATTCCCGCATGCATGTCGTCTGCTTCCTTATTCTCGAGCGCGCCGATGTTCTACGCTTCTACGCCGGATACCGCTAAGATCGCTGGAAAATCTGCTATTACGTAATGGTGTAACGGGAAAAGCGGAGTCTCGCGCCTCTCTCCCTCCTCTCTCTCTCTCTCTCTCTTTTTCTTCCTCCCTCCGTCCCCGCCCCCCCCCCGCCGCGCTGGGGATCCGCAGGCTGGGTGCGTGCACCCTTTTGCATGCGATCCGGACGCCTTTATCTCCGTCTGACACGGGTGGGGGTGCCGCGGAGAGGCGCCGCGCGCGTGTCGAGACGCGTTTCATCGGATTTTCTGCCCGAAGACGCTCAGACAGGTCCCTATTGATTCAGGTTCGATATATCGCCTTTCCCGGAGCGCGCATGAATTAGCACTTGAAACTTCGTTGGCGACGCATCGGATTACTCACGGGTTGCGGGGCCGCGAGTGCGTCAATCGCGCCTCTTGTCTGCGCGAGGGGTGCCGTCGGGAGCGTTGCACCGAGCGAATTTGCAAACCGATGGTCTGGCAGGGAAACTGTTGCACGGCCGAGAATGCGATCGATGCTCGATTGCGAGCGAGAGAGAGAGAGAGAAAGAGCTCTCGCATTAATCGCGCTCGCGGAACAAGAATGCTCATAACGGTGACGCGTCGTCGCCGCGCCGATGTGCACGCGCGTTTTTCTTCGAGGCCTCGCGACGCGAGGAAACGCACTTTCCTCCTCCAGGAGGAGGGGGGGGGAGGGGAGAGGAAAGCAATTTCGTAGATACAATTCGTGGGAACGGTTCGTTATAATAAGTCCCTGAGATGCGGACGTACGATACGCCCATTAACGTGCGGATCGATAATCATTTCACACGTCCAATCTCACGAGAGATCTCGGCGCGGATCGCCGCTGAGTCACGAGAAGAAGACCAAGGGAAAAGATAAGCGCGTCCTCCGGGGTGGCGGAGCAACCGTCGCTTTTTCCAGCCGTGCGATCCGAACGGCCGACTTTACGCGCTCGGGTCGCGAAATCGCGCTTTGGAAACGCGCGACTGCCATCGAGAGGAGGGAAGGAAGGAAGGAAGGAAAGATCTGGGAAGAATCGGCGTGAAGGGCGGATAAAAAGAAAGGCTCTTCGCGCTCCCCCGCGTTTCGACCACCCTCTCGCGCGCTCGCGCTCGCTTTCTCTCTCTCTCTCTCTCTCTCTCCCTCTCTTCTCTCTCTGTCTCTTTTGCTGTATTCATTTTTATTAACCGACATTTCTCCCGTAATAAAATCCCGGGCAATCTTCATAGAATCTTTGTGAAACACGCGGTATCCAGTATCGTTTGACCGTCCCCTCGCTGCGCGGCCGCGTCTCCCCGTCGCCCCTCCGGCACGGATATAAAACCTGATGGCCGATAACAACCACTAGCGCCCCACCCGCCCCTCTCGCCTACGCGGCCACCCTAACCTCGACAGGCACCGCCACTGTATCCGACACAAAAGCTGTGAGTGGTTCCCGTTTTATTGGAACCATACACGGATACAGATAGGGGCGATATACCTCTTGCCCACCCCACCGGCGTGTTTCGAGACGGCGAGAGAGAAAGAGAGAGAGAGAGAGAGAGAGAGAGAGAGAGAGAGAGAGAGAGAGAGAGAGAGAGAGAGAGAGAGAGAGAGAGAGAGAGAGAGAAAGTGTAGAAGTGTAGTCGGGCTTACGCGCGAGGGCTAAGGGAAAGGGCCCAGGGTACCCGGCAACGGACGGACGGACGGACGAACAGACAGACAGACGGATGGATGGATGGTTGGATGAAGGGCGAGGGGGACGCTGATGGCCTGACAATATGCGATCTCCCTCTCGACTCAGTGAATTTCTTATACCCGATCTATACGCGATGGGAATCGCGGATTACCGGTCGAGGGGTTGTGTGCGTCGAGAGAGAGAGAGAGAGAGAGAGAGAGAGAGAGAGAGTGAGAGAGAGAGAGAGAGAGAGAGAGAGAGAGAGGAGAGGTTAAAGAAATTACCAGCCTCGTTCGCGCCATGTCGAGATCCTTCGATGACGAGAGAGATCTCGTCGACGCTCCGCTCCCCGCGGATGAGATTTAAGATCGCCGTGACACCGATTCGAGTCTCACAGATTTCGAGGGAGGAAGTTGAAACGACGGTCATTCGCGATGTTTTAGAAATTATCGTCGACAAACGTCGCCGATTTATTGAGTGAAAAACAATAGTCGACACTGTCGACCTCGCCAATTTTCGCCGCTCTTACACGAGTTTGGTCAATTATAAAAATACAGAGAAGTTAAAAACAAATAAATAATAATTAAAAAATAATTAACAATCTCCCCTTGATCAATCGGCTTATGAAATATCAACCCCTTGATATTTCATAAGCCCGCGAGTCCCGAAAACTAGCGGATGATCGCGTGATAAAACTAAATGTATCAGTTCGTTTTCGGATAATAGCAACACGCGTTCGCCTAAAGGACAGTTCGATTCGCTCGCGGTTGCTGCTGCGGAACGCGCGGCGACTTATCCGCTAAAAGCGCAGAATGACTATCGTCGGAGGCTCGCGAGCGCTGTTTCGCGTTACCCGGCAGTTTCGATCTCCCAGTGTACGTTGCTCATTGAGCAGCGAGGCGTTCCGCTACTACACGCGCATCGGCGTACCGTTTGATTCACTCCGAGAAAATCAGAGGATTTCCGTGACTCGCAATCCTTGTCTACGGGCGAGGGTAGTCCCGTAAATGCAATTCCGCCCGTAGAAATTACAGCTCCGTCCGACTAGCGGAACGGCGCGAGAGACTCTATGCACAGCAGCAACGGCAGCAGCAACGGCAGCAGCAACGGCAGCAGCAGCAGCAAGGCGAAGGCCCGTGCGATAGCCTTCGCCTTTCGTTCTGCTATGAAAGGATGAGCCGGGACGGCGAGATTGAATTTGGGCGCGAGCGCGTATAGTTCGTAGAGCGCGTGCAGAATGCGACTGCCGCCTCGCTCTCTCTCTCTCTCTCTCTCTCTCTCTCTCTCGAACGGCTGAATTGGCGGAAGTCCAACGGCACGGAGTTTGTCCCGGAACTCCGGTATTCCGAGCCGCCCGTAGGTGTGGGACAGGAGAGATATAGAATTGCGCCAAATAACAGTTCTGGTCGCCAGTACGCGTCCCCTGGCCGCTCCCGCGCCCCGAAACACTCCCGTAAGCGCGTCTCTCTGATAATACAGTAGGGATATCATGGAGAGCTCTTGATATTTATGCGCCATAAAAGTCCTGTACACGGGGAGGGCAACGTTCGAGTCAAGGGTGCTGCTGACCGGACATCGGTTTCGGGGGAGGCCAAAACGCTCGGCCCTTCGTACCGCCCGACTCTGTGTCCATTCTTCTCTTTCTTCCCCCCGTATCCTGCACTTCGCGTCGGTCTACGACTCGCCCATCGCTTCTGTTCCTCATTTATGAGCGGCGGAGTGACCGATTTACTTACAATGCCGGTCGACAAGGAGGCGACGACGCGGCCGCCGACGTTGAGCGCGTTGAGGGAAGATCGCGAGAGCAAAGTGGAAGGGAAAGAAGGGGATGAAGCCGAGTCGAAATGTGGTGTTAATCGCGTGTTAATCGCGCGGTTATTATGCCCCGTCGACGTTCTAACGGAAAATTTCGGGGATTTTATGCTATGGAAGACTATTGTCTTATCATGATGATACAAGTGGTTACTTATTGCACGTAAAAAATTCGAACAAGCGCACTTGTTCGGCAATAATTCAATATTTCAATATTAAATTCAATAATCGCATTCAATATTTGATGGTGCGCAGTCTTAAAAATATATACAACTACTCTCGCTCAACTACAAATCAATGCGAATTTGCGGCATGCATTATATCAAAAGGTAGCTCTTTGTGAGCGTTGTACTTCACGCTCACCACTGCGCGAGGTCCCTCGTCGTCCAGCAAGGTTCCGTGTGACACATGTCCATCGGCTCCCGCTTCGTCCTCCCAGGTTCAATGATGTCCGTCGAGTCCGCTGATGAAACGTGCAGTCTGTAGTCTCACGTTGAGACTACACGTCGTTCCATGTTCATTGAATGGAACCAATACTTCGCGACGCGGTCGATATTTATATTTAGGCGGCGATATTTATATGAAATCTTTTAATTAGCCCTAAACGGAATTTACGGATTCGATTAATGAAATATTACGTCAAAGTTAAAATTTGCGAACTCGTTCAAACGCGTCTGAAAAATCGCGATTTCAAAGTCGCCGCTTTCGCGGCGAATTCGCGATACCTCGGAAGACTCGCGGAATAAATAAATGGCGTGTAGAAATTCAATAATAAAAGATATCAGTCGTGATGTAGTAATTGCAACGCGCATGTATATGTAAAAGATCAATTAAAAACTGATCGCGCGAAATTCATTGAAAAAGTCAATCTATGAGAAGCGCGGATGAAGTAATCGTGAATGGCGTGAGATTCTCACGCGCAATATGTTTCGTAATGTCCAAGCCGATCTCCGCGATATTTCAGCGAAAATTAAATTTAACGAGATCGGTTTTCATTTGCAAAATAATCGCGGTGCAAAAGCGTGTTCACAAACCGCGGCAATCACGAAATCTAAATCCACGCGAGCGAGCGAGGTCACCTCGAGCTCAGCGTGCGGTGGCACATTTTTTTATGCGCTTTGTATACCGCTCGAAATAATTGAGGGATCGTGCTGTATAAATAATACCGTAGAATTATTCTGCCGTTTAAACGAAATACAAAAGAAAAGTATTTCAAATATTCGCACATTCTCTCTCTCTCTCTTTCTCTCTCTCTCTCACGTAAATCTCTTTCATACGAATTATTAAAAAATCGAGGAGAATATTATTCGGGTTTTTTATTATTTTAAACCCACTGATCAATATAGGAATTTGTGATGAAGCGATCCCCGAATTGTTTCGAGCAATACATTTTGGTACAAGACATACATATAAAAAAACCCAATATGCAAAAATTTACAAGCAGTTCGCATTGATTCGAGCGATTTTTTCTCAAAATTCATCGCCAATAATACCACCACCCGAAATAAAATTGTTCACTTTTCACTCACCAAAACGACTTGCAGTCAGGATCGGCCACGTTCCGCTCCAAATCTGCAATAAGAAAACAAACATTCGTTGATTAGACTAAATCCGATGTAACGGACTGATAGGAAACAGTCACGCGAGTAAGCATGACCAAATCAATCGATCCTTTGCGATCGTAATTCAAGTCGTACCAAAAAAATTACGCATCAGCTTTCGATCGCAAAAGTATTGAGAGTATTGAAACAACAAAGTATCGAAAACTCAAACTCACCTTCGAGCCGACCCCGCTTAGCCCGAAACCCTGCTCCAAGATCCTCCGGTGTAGCATTGACGTCCGCTGTAGTCGAAGGTTCAGCTGCCTCTGCCTGCGATGTGGCTACAAGTTCCGACAAATCTGAAACCAAAATAATTTTGCTGGTTAACAGCGATTAAGGGATTCTGCGGGCTTGACGTCTCGAGAATACGAAAGTACTCGCGGCGAGGCGGTGTCAGAGACACGAGAGGCGCAAAGAGGTTACATGTTTCTTCTTTAAGGAGACTGGAGAGTCAGATTGCTGAAAAATCGTGCTTGTTTTTGATAATATTTTATGGCGAACTGAATAAATGTGCAAGAATGAAAATTTTAGGTATAGTTATACAACATATGAAGAATAGAAAAATTTTGTTTATTAACAAATACTCGTATAAATATACGATATATATAGCTGAAATATGCTCTCCTTTTTTTTTCAAGTTATCGTTTTTGCAGTAATATCTCGGCTCTCGGTGGTCCGATCAGAGCAAATTTTAGCTAGAAATCTTGAGGAGGCTTATCATTATCCGGTGAACCGTTACAAAAAAAAATCAAACAAAATTAACAAAATGGCAACTATTATTAGGAAAAAAATTAAATTTTTAAGTTCTTTTACAATAAGAAAATTAATATCTCGAAATGAAATATTTTGACGGAGTTGTCCATGGTTCACCTGAGAGCCACACGAACAAATATTATTGCTTTACAATTTCAAATCGACACAAAGCTCGGTTTCGGAGAAATCACTGCAAAAAATTGAACAATAGATTTTCGAGGAAAACCCGTTTAAAATTTAAGTGGACGTATATTTACATGAGTATTTGTTTAAAGGCAAAACTTTTCTACTCTTCATATGTTACATAAATATATGTAAAATTTTCATTCTTGCACATTTATTCGGTTCGATTCGTCAAATCATGATCAAAAACAGGCATGATTTTCCAGTAATCTGACCGTCCAGTCCCCTTAAAGACAATAAAATAAAAGTGGCGTGTACGTAACAGCTACCTGTGAAATATTAGCGGCTGAAGCCACAGCTCGAGATGTCCCCCAGCACCACGATCACGCTCGCCAAGTGTTACAACTCGTCTCAGGCACGCGCGGGTGAATGTAAAATATTCGGGAATACCGCGCGACATCGCCCGACGTGTCCGCCCGAACGTTCGAGACTGTTATGATCTCGAGTACGGGGTCTGCCAACGAGTGTTGTTGTCCCGAAAGTCACGCGACCTTCGGGACAACTTACGCATGCGGAAATACCGTTGCCTCGTGTATCTAACACGCTCGATGTCGCCGCGCGCGCGATACCGATGTTTTCCACGCTGCGTCACGATGTTTAATTATTCCACGCGTAGCGCGGGAACGATCGCCGCGTTCCTACGCATCGTGCAATTGCAATTGCATGTTATCAATATCCTAAAAGCGCGAAGCATTGAGAATACGAAGTTCTAGAGCCGGTTGTTCCAACTTCTTGCTAAGTTAATCTGACAGTTAAATCATATGTTTATCTTCGTTTTCCCTTCCATTTAAACGAAGGCAGACGTATGATTTAATTATCAGTTGACTCACCAAGGAGTTGCGACAACCTACCCTCAGGCAAGAAATTAGGCAAGCAAACTGCAAATAGGTATTTCTCGAGCCTCGGTGCCTATTGGACTCTCAGATAAACGCACAGTTCGCGCGCTTTTGAAGAATACTGCCCGATCGATCGACAAAAGGATCGACACGGATCCAAATGCTTAAGAGGTCAACGCTTAAAAACGATCGAGCGTATGTGCAGCGTGTGTCCATAAATATCGCTAGGATGGAACGCCGAGGGAAAACATTGGGAATGTCTGAACGCGGCTGATTTCGTCAGATAAGTCGCGACGTATAAAATGTAGTCGGGTATTAAGGCCGCGTCGTTACCACAGCCTTCGCAGAGCGCTCCGCGGCAGCTCGTTTTTCTTTTCTTTTCCTTCTTTTTTCTTCATTAATCGTACGGCAACGAATTCACGGACGGTGGCGCTTAGCCTCCTTTCGAGTCCGGCGAGAGAGTCCGCTACGCCGCGATCTCGATCTCGAGAGATTCTCGGCGCAGGTGCGAGCGCAACCACGCTTCCACCTTCGAGTTATAATAAGAAGACCGCCGCCTTCCTCGAAGGACACGAACCGATGCTCACTAAGCGGTGATATACACCGACGCGAGGACGAGCCGTAAGGGATGCATAATTAATCAGAAGTAATTTCATAGATTTTATTATCGACTCGACCTTCGTCACGCGTTTGCGAAAAATGGCAATTAAGTCGGCGATTAAATCGCGGAGATTTGCATTCGATCGAGCGAGGTTGCGTCTGTTTTCTCTTCCTCGTCACGGCCCCAGACAATTAAACGTCGAGACGGTTAAGGAGACGAGAAGAGAGAGAGAGAGAGAGAGAGAGAGAGAGAGAGAGAGAGAGAGAGAGAGAGAGAGAGAGAGAGAGAGAGAGAGAGAGAGAGAGAGAGAGAAAACACGCGCTATCTGTGCACAAAATTCACGCGAGACAACGATGGAAACGAAAACGGAAGAGCCGAGACGCGGTGACCGTCAGGATTTCCATTCAAATAAGAACAGAGTCGCGGATCGAAGTCCATTTAGCTCGTTTGTAATATCGCGCGAGAACAACGGGAGGACTATGCGTAGAGAAGACGGGGACAAATAGATAGCGAACGAGAAGGAGAAGGAGGGAAAGAGAACAAGTGGCTCCGTTTCCCCGGGGTCTCGTCATCTCGAATTCGCGAGCGAATAGCGCAGTCGCCATTTCTCAACACGTAAAGGCGGCGCGCTCTGCGCCAGCGAGCGCGTTTCACATGCATACGCAAGCAGCAGCGCACAGGCAGCGCGAGACGAAACTTTCGGGCCGCGAGCGGATACACAAGACGAAAGAGCACCATCGGCCATCGGAGTGTGTATTCGCGAAGATGCGCCCCGAGCTCCTCGCGGATCCCGCCGTCTGGCTGCATTCGCGGAGCCCCATTTCCTGCGGGACTCACAGCGACGGCAGCCAGCCGCGCCGCGGCCAATCTCGATAAAACGCAAGAGCAAAGAGTCAGGAGAGACTCGTCGAGGCGAGCGGGAGTTAGGAAGAGGAGGAGGAGGAGGAGGAGGAGGAGGAGGAGGAGGAAGAGGAGGAGAGAGAGGGAGGAAGAGGGAAAAGAAAGACGGCATGGTTTTAAAATACGTTTGCTCTTACCTCGTATGCGCGGATATTTGCAGATACTTCAAAGATATCGTAGGTATGTACGCAACCGAAGACTCCGTCCGGGATTGGATAAGGAGAATTGATAACAAACAAAGTCGGACGCGCGGCGTCTCTCTCGCTGGCAGAGAGAGAGAGAGAGAGAGAGAGAGAGGAGAGGGAAGAGAATTTCTCCCGACTCTATCCCTCTCTCCTTCTCCTTCCCTCTCTCTCTCTCTCTCTCTCCCCCTCCCCCCTCTTTCTGCCTCTTCCTCTCCCGTAGATCTTCCCGTAGCGCGTAGCGGCGCTTTTCGTTCTTCCGGGAGCGAGGAGTCGGTTTGCAAAAGTCGGGAAAACGGAGCGAAGATCGCGCGAGGCGAGGCGAGGCGAGGCGAGGGAAAGCGAGCGCGGACGAAAGGTAAAGATTTAAATGGCCTCTCGCAAAAAGCATTTAGCTATTCGCCGTGGCAAACGACCATGGCGAAATGGCGAGAGAGAGAACATATTTTAAACAGATTTCCCTCTTCCGTGCGCGATGTATTTATGTGGCGTGCAGAAGCAGCGCGCGCGGGCTATATGTACGACGATGTCGACGCCGTCGCCATGCTGCCGCCTCGATGCTCCTCGACAGGGAGAGAGAGAGAGAGAGAGAGAGAGAGAGAGAGAGAGAGAGAAGGAGAGAGAGGACTCGCCTCTTTTTTTTCGGGGCTCTCGAATTTAAAAGGTTTAAAGCGATTTCCCAGGGGGTGGCGCGTAGGATTGTCGGTCCTCGAACGGCCGATCGACCGTCGACAATTCTTCCTCTCCGCCCGCCTCCGCACCCCTGTCTCTCCTCACTCACGCTGATCCCTTCTTTACGCTTTCTATCGTTCCGCTAGTGACTTATTGCGAACTTTTTAGGAGGACCGCGCGGAAGAACGAAAAAAAGGGCGGTCTCCTTTACGCTCGCCGACTGTGTGTGTGGTCCCTCTGTCGACGCGGAAAATTTCGTCCTACGTGACAAATGATGTAGACGCTCGCAGACGTTCGTCTCATCTCGTCTCTTCTCGTCTCATCTTGTCTCGTATCGTCTCGACTCGACACGTGCTGCTGAAATCGCGTCGTTTGTCGTGTGTGATAATAACTTTTACGACGCGCACTGGCTGTCGAGCGAGCGGCGATATTGCGGAACGCGGTGCGGGAAACCCCGTCGCGCCATGAGCGTGGATTAGGGAGGGCCTTTCATAAAATCCCTCGCGTGATCTGCTTTGAGGCAAAGAGAGAGAGAGAGAGAGAGAGAGAGAGAGAGAGAGAGAGAGAGAAAGAGAGAAAAAACGAGAGTGAGAGGAAGAGTGAGAGGAAGAGCGAGAGAGCGAGAAAGACAAGAGCACGCGCGTAGTTGCCGGTATTCAATGCTCTCAAGACATTCAACGATCTTTACGAGCACGGATGCGTCGTGCGTTCCTCTGGCCTGTTTGTGCCGCGGAAACATTGAGAGCGCGTTGCGGGACCGCGGAAGAATTATGTCGCACGCACGCACGTGAAAAACACCTCACTCAGGTAAAATACCTGGCATCGCGTATACGGAAAATACGCGTATTTTGTAGTCGACGTTACGTTGAACCGATTAGTAGGAGTTTATTACGTCGGCGACGAAAAGAATCGCCATTCTCGCTTTTGATTATCGCATTTCACGTAAGCGCGAGTTGCAAGGACTCTCTCAAGTGTACTCGCGACATTCGTGGGAGTTATTTTTTCCTTCGGCGTCGCTGCCGAGAGGAGGAGGAGGAGGAGGAGGAGGAGGAGGACGCGGAGGCTGTCTCTGAAAATCGGGGAAGAGGGACGCGCGTCTTTTCTAATGGAATTAATGCGCGCTCCTTATAACCCGCCCGGAGCGTAAGATTTACCTTTCATCCCCGAGAATATGTGATCAGGGTATTAGTGCCTCTGTATTATTAAGAGATGAAAACTGAAAGCGGCGGGACGGGGCGGGGCGGGGCGATGCAGCGCGGCGGTAGACGAAGGAGGAGACGCGCGGTGGGTTTGAAAAAGTCCTCCCGGCGATGGAGACGTTTTCCCGATTTCAATGCGCGGCTGATTTAAAATTCATCAGCCTCTTTAAGGGCTTATTTTTCTGCTCGCGCGCTCCAGGGTATTTATTTCTTTTTTGTGAGCGGAAGATGAGGAGGAAGATGCGTAATCCTGTATTCCCGTTGCCTCCTGTGACGGTGCTGCTGCCTCCTTTTGTCGCGGCGGTAGCGGGGTCAGCAGACAGTAGCTTTAATTTCACGCGGATGTACCGAGGCACCCTCGCACGCGAAATAAGATCCCCGCGGGTCGCGACGCGACATTCGAGCGCGACGCATTCGGGAAGGAACGCGAAGAGAGTGTCGTCGGCCCGGCAAGCGGCGTTTCACCGCCGGCCAGTCCGGCAGTTTTGTCTCAATCCGGACGTCAAACACCAAGCGACAGAGATGAAGCCGGAATTCACGCGCGGGTGAATTCCGGCTTCTCGACGCCCGGAAAAGCACGGGGGGGTAATTTTTCCACGACAGGACCGCGCAGATTGCATTAAGTGATATCTCCCGGCGAAATTACAATACGCTACATTTGACTTTGAATTTATAATATCCGAGCTGGCTGGCTGGCTGACTGGCTGGCTGGCAAAACGCTACTGGCACCCTGGGACCTATATCGCACGAGGCGTCCCGCTAATGCGCACCCTCACCCTAGTTTGAATTCAAACCAATAACACGGACGCAAAGAGATTAGGGACGCAGTTTTTAAAGCACTCGAATCGCGACGACTCTCGGCGGATCCCCTTGCCTTTCTTTCTGTCCCTTTCGTTCCTCTTTCTCGTGCCTCGCAGTTACCTTAAATCATCCAATTTTCAATTATACAAATTATCATAACCGTTCCTTCTCCTCGCGGCGATTCGCTTTCTTTTCGTTGTCGGTGAATCTTTACGATCCTGCCGCAACTTTCAATGTAAATGAATCGCGATAATCAAGAGATTACGGAAAAGGGCAATTTGTTGTTCGCCGCACCCGTCGTTTGCACCGCGAACACACCGCGCGACACATTAAAGCTAACAAATTTATTACAACACTCGCCGAAACCAAAGGAAAAGTTAAATGCGAATGGAGCATCGAGAGGAACACACACAAACGAATATCGAACAATTCCGAAACAGGACTCCCTCCGAACGTCAACACACGGACGACGAGGATGACCACGAATAAAGTAACACGGCGGCTGTTGCCGCGCGCTCTCGAAATTCCCAATCAGCGTTATCGACCGCCGAAGAAACACACGGACGGCACCGTTACGTTCCGTCATTCCGCTATACGAGCACGCTGAATCACGCAACTCTACGCAACTCACGCACTCGGTCCGCGTCATCGGCACTGGCCGGCACGGGGGGGCGGGGGGGGAAACGCAAGCGAGGAAACGGGCCCCTCGGAATGGCGCGTTGCCGAGCTCGGGAACCGAGAGGTCCCTCCGCGAAAATCGGCGTGGTCGGTGTTATTCCAAAATATTAACGCGGTTCGGCAAAGCCTCGGTAAATACAGCGCTCTCTCTATTACCGTGATTAGCATACGCTGACAGGCGGCTATCACCCCCGCCCGCCCCCCGGACACGGCGAGGCGGCGGAGGGTGCCGAGGCAAAATCGAGTCGCCCATCCCAGCGCGCCGAACGGCCTGCTACTATTATGTGGAGGCGCAACGGGCCCGTCGAAACGCACCAACACTAACTCGATTCGACGGTGGTGCGCGGAGCCGTTGGATGGTACGTAACATATTGCGACAAGCTATGCTAAACATTATGCCGGTGACGGCGACTGATGCCGGCTAACCAGCCCAGCGGTGATATACGGGAACGTATAGCGCTATTTGCGCTCGCTCGGCGACGTTCTCCCGTCATCAGCGCGAGGATGGCAATTTTGCGCGGCGGTATTCGCGCGGACTTCGCGCCGCCCGATAAAGGGAATCTATCGGTACGTCACGTGTGTCAGAGGAGAAGTGTCATCCCGCGGACTCCGCGGCTCCCTCTCGGAACGGGCCAGCACGAAAACGCATTTTCGCCCGTCGCCGCACGGCGACCGACATGGATACTTTTGCAATCGTCATTAACAGCAAAGACGATTATATTTCTCGGGATAATTTTGCACTCGCGGCACCCGTCAATCGATTTCCCTCCACCAGACGCGTAATCTCGCAAGAGGCAGATATCAAAGGTCTCAAAAGACATCCGTCGGCGCGTCGACGCTCGTCGCGCGACAAACGTGCGCAGGTTGCGCTCGACTTTTCCCGCACGATACGCACGAATCGATCGATCGATCGATCGCGCTAAGTCCGCGCGTTAATTCAGCAATGTTGATTCGTCTCACGGGTTGATCGACGGGTCGCTACGAGGGCCAGCGGCTTTTTCAATCCGCGCGTGTGTATTATCCAGAAAAGCTATCGCGCGCCGTCGCTGCGCGTCCGAGCTGCTCCCGTTTAATCAGCTGGTCGATGCCAGTGCGTTATTTAGCGCGTCGTGATTACGAACTTGGCAGTTAGGGTGGACGAGCGCGCGCGTACGAGAGAGAGAGAGAGAGAGAGAGAGAGAGAGAGAGAGATTCGCTGGTTACAGTGATTGTACGCAGCCTGTACGAGGGACACGAGGCTCAGAGAGATACTTGTAGTAACCCGATTGGACGCTGGGAGGAACGCGCCGCGCTCGCTGGATGGTGCGTAACATATTGCGACAAGCTATGCCAAACATTATGCCGGCGACGTCGACTGATGCCGGCAAACCTGCTCTCCGCGGCCGTAATATTCACCGTCGTGTCTCTCGCGCGTCTCTCCTTCGCTCTCCCTCCCTCCCCCATCCCCTCTCTCTCTCTCTCTCTCTCTCTCTCTCGGCCTCTCTCTCTCTCTCTCTCTCTCTCTCTCTCTCTCTCTCTCTCTCTCGGCCTCTCTCATTCTCGCTCACCCTGTGCGTACGCGATGCATTGCGTTTATGCGAGCGCTCTCGCACTCGACTATCCCGACTCGAGAGCTGATGCGAGAGCGAGAGCGCCGCGCCCGCGCTCAAGCACGCACGCACGCACGCACGCACGCACGCACGCACGCACGCACGTACGCACGCACGCACGCACGCACCGCGAGAATAATTATCACACGCGCCCGGCCGTGTCATCTCGTTTCGCACGTTGACGAGGCATTGTTGAAGCGGGCCGCGACACGCGATCCTTACGACGACCGGATGACAGCCGGTTAATAACCGGCATTAATCGAGACACCCAGACGCGCAGTGGAAGGTGCCTGTGAACCGGGAAACCACCACCATTACCACCGCCACGCTCGCCACGTCGGCCGATGGTGGTGTGCGCGAAAGTGCAACAAAATTGCGAGCATCCCCGGTCGCAATGTCGATGGATTCGCACTTGTGCCCTGTGTTCGATTCTCCACTTCACGTTCGAGAGAATAAAATGTGCTCGAGTCCGTCGTGACGACGCCGATAACGCGCGATAAGCGTGACGTGCCCGTTCACGTGTTGATTCTCCCGACATTCTCCGACGGATCACCGTTATTCTCGCATCCTCGGGCGACTTTCGCGGCCGGGGCGTGTGTAGATCATCATAGCTCGAATGCCGCGAGGATATTCGCAATCGCGGCGCGGCGCGAATGCAAATTCGCGCGATCGCCTGGCAGCGCGACTGCTACGGATTTGCATTCGAGACGGGGCCGGCCCGGAGGATTCGTCGGAAAATGACCCGAGCGCCGTCGCCTAAGTGCAAGGATAGCAGCAAACGACGTTACGGGGTTGACGGACTCATTACGCGGTGGTTTGCATATAGAGCGCGTCGGCTCTCCCGCAGCCCGCTCTGTCTCTCTCTCTCTCTCTCTCTCTCCTCTCCTCTCCGACCCTCCCTCCTTCCCTCTCTCTCTCTCTCTCTCTGCCTCCCTCACGCACTGTCTATATCTCTCTATATACAGTCGAATACTCGCACATTCGAACGAACGGACATGCAGCCGGCGAGAGCAAGACAGCGCGAGAGGGAGAGAGAGGGAGAGAGTTAGCGGGCGGATACTGACTGACTGCTACACGAGTAATATGGATTTGAGGGGCGACCGCGGCACAATGGTGCCACTAATGCACAACCATCCCCGTGGCAGTGCCGCGAACCCCTCCGGGCAAACTGCGTACACGGACGACCATTCAATATTGGCCGTGGTTCTAGCCACTGGCTTATCTACGCTTAATGGCGCGACATCGGAGCGTGCCGAAGAACTATGTCGAATCATGGCCTCGTCGCGTCATCGGGCATGATGAGGTTTCCGTCATGCCGGGGCACACCTGATCGATAACCCCGAGCGGTGTATCCGTCGCGTTTGATAGCCGATGCCGCGGCGACCGCGGTAATATCAAGTGGTAATATCGAGAGGGAGACTGGCAGCGCGCGAACCAACGAAGAAACCTCGGCGCAGCCCGAGAGTGAGCTTCAAATTGTGTTCTCGAGAATCAAAGCGGTCTCGCGTTGAGAGCTCACGGTGAGCACCCGGGCCGTGGTTTTCCACGATAAACGATGATGCATCACGCGCGAGTGTAGACGAGGCCCGCTGGATAATCGCGATCGAGAGAGTCGTAATTCTCGGCCGGGGGAGAGCGCAGAGCCCGGACTGCCGCCGCGGTCGATAAAGCGAATCGAACACGGACGGACGGCGGCGGCTATCAAAGCGATACCGTCGCGACGTCGTCAAATGCTCGACGCCGTTATCTTTATTAAAATCGCGACAGCGAGCGGCGGTCGCGTCGCGTCGCGTCGCGTCCGCGTGATCGGCCCGAAATTTGTCTACGTGCCTCAGCAGGGAGGGAGGCAGGCAGGCAGGCAGGCAGGCAGGCAGGCAGGCAGACAGACAGACAAGTAGGTAGTCAGTCAGTCAGTCAGACAGACAGACAGACAGACAGGCAAACATGATCACGCGCGTGCGTCGATCACGTTGCACATAGCGTCGCAACACTTCCAACTGCTATCCGCGGCAAACACGACGGCACGGACGACCGCGGCCCCGGTATCAGCATGGCCCATTGCTCGCGAATCCGGCCAATTTCCTGCATCCTGATCTGATCGTCACTTTACGATGCGTGTGCCGGCCGGCCGAACCCGCCGGCATTCCGACCAAACGCGCCCGTTTGTCCGTCCGTACGTACGTACGTACGTACGTACGTACGCTCATCCAACGAGGCCCCCACAGCTAGCCTCCCCCTCCCCCCTCTCTTGTGTACACGCGTGTACACGCACACGGCCCATACCCATCGACCGTGCCCTATGTACCGGCTGATAACGTACGTACCGCGTTCTCCGGATTCAGCATAATCTGACTGATTGGCGGGGTAACCTGCCGGAAGGATCGTGCCGGTTGTTGTCCGCCGGACAGTCGGGTTTATAACCGGTCGATGCGACCGCCGTTTCGACCACCCTCCACCCCTCTCCACCCGTCGCGTCGCGATGATCCTACGTGTGTCCACCCCCAATCCCCGAGAGGTCAACGGCGACTGTGTAATGTCGACGTGCGCACATTTCGAGCGTTTCTACCGGGCAGATACCGGTCCGCGGTGTTTGCGTAAGATTGTTTAACGTCGCTAATCATACGTGTATGGGATAAGTATCGTAGGAGTGTCGAAGTTATGAGGCACGGGAAGGAGGCGGGAAGAGAGAGAGAGAGAGAGAGAGAGAGAGAGAGAGAGAGAGAGAGAGAGAAGCAGGCAGATAACAAAGTGTACGTCGCGCGAGCGCGCGATTTCGAAATCAAACACGGCGCGCAATGCGAAATCTAGCCGCGCGTTCAGAAATAAATTGCAGTTGCTGATTATACGAGCATTTGACGTAATATCGCTGACGGCGGTGCCTGTTTGCGCGTACAGAAGCGAGCGGCTTTAGAGCCGAGTCACGAAGCCGTCGATACAATCAGTCATACACGGGAGAACACGTATGGAGCGTCATTAAATCTTAAACGCGGAGAATCGTTCGCGTTAGAACGCGAGAAAGAGAGAGAGAGAGAGAGAGAGAGGGGCGAGGGAGAGGGGGAGAGAAAGATAAATCCGCGTAAGCGGAATAAACGATACACGCAGCTGGTGCTTTTTTCTCCTCGACTCTCTCGACTGCATCGCCGCCCGTGAAACGGCAGAAAAAAATAGAATTCGCGCCATGAAAAGTTTCACAAACGAACCGACATATACCGGGTATATTGTGAAATTGATAACAAAGAATCGCGCAGCGCGGAGTCAAAGCCGGCGGGGGGAGATTTTTTCAGGGGAATTTCACTTGACGGTAATCTAGATATTGCGCTGCGAGAATGCGCTCGCTCGCGGCCACTGCGGAGTCAAAGGACGGTTAAATACTTTAATTGGAGCGAATTGAGTGTCTCGTGGCGAAAAATTTCTCGGGTGGAATGAATTTCGTCCGCGAGCGCTCCGCATCGAGCGCGTATAATATTCGGGAATTAAAAGCGAAAATCGGCCAGCGCGGCGCCAGGGGGTAATTTTCAACTCACCCGGCCGAAATTTCTCTAAAATCGCTCGCCGACGTGATTGAAGTATATTCACGTTTTTGCGCGTATAACGTTCGCGAGCGAGACTACGACGAATGATTCATGAACCCACGACTTCGCGAAATGTCCCACGTATTCTCGAACGAAACACTACGACAGAACTGCAATAGAACCTCCGGGATCCTCGACAAGTCGGCTGATTCACGTCTCTCGCATTAAGACGTTAGAGTGTCTTGAGGAATTTCAATCTTCCAGAATATCGATTTTCCTCCTCCTCACGCCCGCGCCATTTCTCATCGCGGAAATGCGATCGCGCGAATTCTTAAATCCCGCGGTGAAATGAAAATCCACCTAGTTCGGACGTGCCTCCTCGCGAAGCAGAGGTACGAAGGCGAGATGGATGGGAGAGAGAGAGAGAGAGAGAGAGAGAGAGAGAGAGAGAGAGAGAGAGAGAGAGAGAGAGCTTCAGTGCGACGATGTTGCGGGCGTTTATGAAATACGTGTTTCGCCTGGCTATTTGCAGTTTGCAGCAGACACACAGGCAGGACGGGGCGGCCATTGTATGGGAAACGGATAGAGTGGCGGCATTTGCTATTCCCGTAGCGCGCAGACTACGTTCCATTGTCACATTGTGCCTGCTAATACGCTAAAAGCCTATCTGTGTTGAGATCTGCGCGCGGAATATTGCCGCGCCCGGGATTCAAGTCGCCGTAACGAGGTTACGCCGAAAGAGACAATCGCGAGTTAATGACTGCGTAATTGAACGGTGGGTCGTCGATGGGAGGCGGTGGGCCGGCGAGAAACGTGGCCGGCGAACAGACGAACCGAGGAGGAGATTAGTCCGAGGAACCTCTCCTTTCCGCCGCTGAGCGAGAAGTCGATTCGCAACGGCCGGCTTCGCACCGTCGCGTCGTCGGAACAAATAGATCTCGCTCGCGACGGTCCGCTCGATAACATCGTCCTGATCGAGCTATCGCCGGGACCGCGGCGATGTCTCGTCCGCCCGCATGGGAAAACGATTCCTATCTTCGCAGGTACGCAGGAGAGCTCTCACTCTCGCTCGCGTGACGGTTACGCGCAAGGCAGATTCCTTTTATTCCTCATCGGTAGTATTGAAATTTGGACTCACCGAGATGACTGCGACTCTTGCTCGTAGATCACGATCCAGCTGCGTGCCGATTCATTTGTCTCGCGCCTGACAGGTCCTTTATCAGCGGACAGAAAGCTACCGTCTACCTGAAACCACCGGTAGTCCTGCTCTATTACTCTCTCTTTTCCTCTCTCTCCTCTCCTTCCTCCCCCCTCTCTCTCTCTCTCTCTCTCTCCCTCTCGCTTCGTCTTTCTCTCGACTCGGAAAGAATAGATGCATAAAATAAGCACCAAAGCGAGCGTCGTGTTGTACGTATAGTACATACGTCGCACGCAGCGTCATTAATGTCAGCGCCTGGCTGGGAGAGCCGAGACGAAGGAACGGCACTACCGCGGCGAGAAGATTTTATGTCTATGACGACACTGCATCGCGTGTCGCGCGGCGCGTTGCGAAATTGAATCGTACGTAAAAATATATCGTCGTTCGCTTACTTTAACTCACCTCGCCTCGCCTCATTCGACTCTTTGCGTCACCCGGCTTTCCTGAATTCGCATGTCCACGGCGCGTCGGATAATTGACCGCGGTCAATTTCCTACGGATAAGACGCGCTCGGCTACATAATGGTCCCCTCCCTCCCTCTACCTCTCCTCCTCCTCACTCCCTCTCCCTCTCTCCTTCTGTGACCGCGTAATGGCGAGAAACGATTCGGGCCCGCGCGCTCGCTCGCTCAGGTTTTTGCTCGTTTTGATATTGTATAGCCGCGGCCGCGCACGAGAGAGAACGACCGCCGCCGCCGCCGCCGCTGCGCGGCAGCGAGGCACGGCAGCGCGATTTGAAAGGCGGTAACCCTTCGATTTCGCGGGATCGCGTGCATCGTCGGACCGCAACCTGCCCCAAATTCCTGCCGGCCGCTCTGCGCGCCGAGAGACTAAAAACGCGGAGCTCGACGCGAAAACGACATCTATAATCACGGAAGAATTCGATGCGCACGGTGCACGTACGACGCGTAGTCACGGAACGATATCTCTTTTTTTTTTCCCTCTTTTTTTATCGCGGTGGCTCAAAAGAGAGCAGAAGCGAGCGGGGAGCAGACAGAAACGCGAGAGAGAAGGAGAGAAGGGAGAAGTTCCTCGGCCCTTCGCGTCTCTTCACGGACGAACGAGCGGCTGACGAGTGCGTGCAAATTCTTTTAACGACGACCAAAGCCCCGGAAAAAGCGCGTCGGTAGCGGCGCGATTATGAAAATTTCCTTCGGTAAATATCGCGCGCTCCTTCAGCCTCGTTGCGCGCGCTCCCCCGGCGTTGGGTCGCGCAAGGAACGAATAATTATGTCGTCGTCGTCGTCGTCGTCGTCGTTCGCTCGCTCGCTCGCTCGGATGCGGAGAGAAGTCCCGAGAAGCCATCCTTCCGCATCAAACGAAATTATTCCGAGACGATGAGGACTTCACGGCTCTTAATCGCTCGCAAACGGCAGCGTGCGATTTCCCGAGCGCGCGCGCTCGCGCGTTTTCATAAATATTTCATAAATCGCGCTCGCGTGGATCCGCGTTTAACCTTCTCACGCGTGCAACAGCACGGCAAAAGCCATCGTCGCCGACGACGACGATGACGTTGTTTCATGCTGGATGCGCGACGCGCATCTACAGTACAGAGAGAGAGAGAGAGAGGGAGGGAGAGAGAGAGAGAGAGAGAGAGGGGGGGAGAAAGAGAGAGAATGCAACGTAACAAAGATAGCCCTCGTGTTACAACGCCGATGGCTCGAAAAAGCCGACGAAACAAAAAAAGAGAAAGATAATCAAGTGGATATCAAGCTCGCGCTTGCGAGGGAGACGCTTCCCTCATCAGTGAAAAACCCCTCTTCTCTCTCTCTCTCTCTCTCTCTCTCTCTCTCTCTCTCTCTCTCTCTCTCGGGCGATCTGTCGTGTCCCCTCGAATTAATGTGAGCGCTCGTAGCGTACATCGCGCATCGCTCGCGCGCGCGCGTATTTATACACGTCGGCGAGGAAAACGCCCGTCGGAGAACCGTCGGGGAGAAGGAACGTCGTATAACGGCTCATCGGGGGGGCTTTTTAGGAGGCCCCGGGATATCTCGTGGATATCACTGCTGGTTTATCATGAACAATACGAGATAAAGCCGGCCGAGAACTGCTCGCAATAAATTCGTACCGAGCTTCCAGATATTTCATAAGGGTGGAATCCATCAATAACGGCCGCGCGCCGAGCGCACGCATGTATGTGTGGATGCGTGCGTGCGAAGAACGACGGGCCGAGGATGTGGTCGGCGGGGGTGTGTGCGTCGCGGCGAGAAAGAGAAGGAGAGAGAGAGAGAGAGAGAGAGAGAGAGAGAGAGAGAGAGAGAGAGCTCGTGTCTCGCGGCAATAAATAATGCGATAAAACACGAGTTTGTCGGGCTATCACGAGCGAAGAAGGGCGGCGGAGTTCCGCCGGGGAAATACTCGCCGCGGCCTTCCTTCAGCCTCCCACTCCCCCTAATCCCGGGTTCGACATCGACTTCCGTCTTTCGCGTTGCGTCTTACGGAGCTCGCAAGGGGTGGTAAAGTGCTGCTGAAGGAGTCGCCTCGTCGATCAAGCGAGAGACCACTTCGCCGGGAGATCGCCGATCCGCGGAAACTCCATTATGCACGCGAGCGCGCCGTATAAATTAATTACCGACGTGCACAAACAATGCGCCGCTCTTCTCTTCGTAAAATCGCATTAACTCGACGATAAGCTCCAGCCAGACGCGCGTCGTCTTCTTCTTCGGCAGCCTCTTTGTACTCGCGGTAAACTTCGTTTCGCCCCTCGGAAAAGTCGCTGCTCGCGCGCGAACGATACTCCCCGCGCCGGCCAAAACTGAATTTTGATCGTAAACGAATTCTCCCGGGGTTTTGTTTATTCGCAGGCAGGCAGGCAGGCAGGTCAATCACGGAGGAGATCAATCTCCTTCCAGCCGGCCAAATCAGATTCTACACTGACGTCCGGACGTCTCCGGACTTCTCCTGCCGCCGCAACGCGCAGGAACGTCAACGTCAGACGAAATTTGCGTCAGCGTCTTTCAGAGAGGCAGGAGGAAAGCTATCGGTCGCAAAACGCGAGGGAAAGCCGACTTTTTTACGCGTTCGCACGTTGTCGCGTTCGTTAAATCGCCGGTTCGCTCCGACCGCACCTCCTTTCGCGTCTCCTTTTGCATCTCGCGCAGGATGCAGAAGTGCTTCCCCTCATCGCATTGCACGATCGGCGGAGCTCGGATTCCCCGAGCCCCGCTTAAACGCGTATAAGAACTCCGGGGAAACTCTCGGAAAGGTTTCCCTTGTTCCTACGGGGGTGGTCGATAAATTATCGTCCACCTATAACACCCCGCGCCGGCTTTCAGCCCTCCCCCCTCCCCCCTTTCTCGCTCTTTCTCGAGAGCGAGCGGGCGAGCCTCGCGACTTGTGCCCCCGGCGAGAAGGGGTGTCGCGCGTCGAGAAAGCATATTCATAAAACCGCTGGAGCAAAACCGCTCTTTATACCTCGGCCTTCTCCTGCGAATCCACCCCCTGCGACGGTGCGAGGGCGCGGCCGCCTGCGCTCACGGCGGGGTGGTAGAGGTCGAATTTATTAGCACTAAGCCGAGTGAAACGGCCGGTGCCAATCACGAATTACGTCCAATAACCAGAATTGTAACCGACGGCCTCGCCTAAACCGAGGCGATTCCGCGCCGATGGCGATCGTTACCCTCTCGCGCGGTGACGCGAGAGAGAGCGTTATCTTACTCGGTATAAACGTTAATAACGGCGCGAGTGCTCAAATACGCGGCCGCACGCATTCGGCTTCGACAATACGGACAATTATTATGCGGACCGCTGCCATTCTCGACGACGACGACGACGACGATGAAAACGACTACGATGAGGACGATGAGGACGACGACGAGGACAACCGAGGGGGTGGTGGTGGTGGAGTAGCGATTGGTTCACTTGGGTATGCAATGTCATTTGCCCGTGGCACGCGTTACGACTCGCCGCGGCCGTTACGTTTATGTCGGGACATAAAAATGCGTGCCCGGATGCCCGATCGACTGCCGTATGTTTCGACGATCGACTCGAATTCCCCCGACGACTTCCTTTCCTTCCATTCCTTACGTCTCTCTCTCTCCGTGGAGAGAGACGTTTTTAACACAAATAGAGAGCGGGGAAGGGGTACGACGTTTGTACTACGCCGGCGAAACAAGCTGGCTTCGTAGACGGAGCGAATAGACATCGGCGTTTTTTCACGCGGAAGCAGCGAGTTACCTCGCGTGCGCCTGTCGATCGTCCAATTAATCTACCATCTAATGTTTGCTCACGGATAGCGAATAGAGGCTTTCCGATTTCGCGTGATTTCGAGTGCCTCGAATTTGCAATCGGACACCGTGACTTCATCTCGGCGATCTCGACGCACGATAGCGCCGAGTTACTTGCGACCGCGCGTTATAGCTTCAATTATGACACACATCGTCGCGCAATCGCCGCCAATCGAGATCAAAGATCGCGCAAGATGCGGTGGAGGAAACCAGTTTTCCGCGCGCGCGCGCGCGCAATCGTTTCTATTATTGGCACGTCGTCGTCGATCGTGAGTCGATTGTCCGTGCTCTCAAACGATCGATCGAGATAAACGCGCTTATTATTATTGCCCTCGCGGCGCGACACTCGCGTGCAAAACTTCGATACGTACGGTGCCAATAATCTCTCCCGCGAGACGCAAACGAGAGGACTGAGCGCGCGCGCGAGAGTCGATCTTGCTATCATTAATTAAAGCAGCGGAGACGAATGCGCTTGACAATTCGCGGGAGGGTCGGGCCAACTTTTTACGATTTTTAGCTTTCGCCGATTTAACGGCACCTTTAACGACCGTGGCTTTCGCCAACATGCTGGAAGCCGGCTGCAGAGGGCCGCGTCGTCGCCGCGACGGTGGTGGGCCCCCGCGTATTATCGAGTTACATCTAATCATCATAACCTCTTGTGTGTGTCCGACCAGCCAGCCAACGAGCTGGGATTGTAAAAGTTTAATATCTAGCGGTTTACGACACACACCGCGAGGCGCACATGACGACGCCGCGGCACGCGTGTGTGCGCCTTTCTGCCACGCACGAGCGGATCGTACGTTTCCACACGTAATACAATCCGCTCGATGGATCCGCGACAGTAAACGATGCCTCGTCGCAGGGCCGCAGTCTCGGCAGAGACCACGTTATAGCCATATTCCCCGCACCCTGCTACGCTGGTTCGCTTCAACTCATCTCTCTGCCTCGATTAAGGGAAGGAAGACAATTTTGGAGAAAAAACTGATCCCAAAGATTCTTCAGAGTGTAAGATAAATTTAAACTCGTGAGTTTAAAAAATCCCTAAGGGTTAAGATACATGAATCTTTTTGAGCAGAATTATTCTTTCGCCTCGCGTGACGCGGAAGAGTCGTCTCTCTCCGACTGAATGTTCACATCTAGTTTATAGATACAAATTATAAAAGAAATTAAATTCTGATATTATTTCTGATATCTTTGGTCGTGGAGCGCTCGGGACAACTTCGCGCAAGTGAAGTCGCGATGTGTCGGCGAAGGTCGCCGCGTTGAGCACTCCCAAGTGCTCAGGATTGGCTCTGGTTTGCGTAGAAGCGCGCGAACGCGCCAAGGGCTCGAGCATCGGCGACAAACGTACTAAATAGTAAATAGTAAAAAAGTAAATGTAAAACGCTCGCGGATGAAACACCGCGAAATCATGGAGCATGGAACATAACCGGTCGCGAGAGCGAGGGTGAGCAAAGAGAAGAGCGGAGATGATGAGAGGAGAGGAGAGGAGAGCAGAGTATGAACAGCGGACAGAGCAGAAAGACAGAGAGACGGGAAATATATACGGAGAGTTCGGTTAGTTCGGGTTTAGTTTCGAGTTTACGTTCCCCGGGCTTCCTGAGTTAACCAACCGCGTAAACGCGGCCGTTCCGGCCACCGACGGGTTATATTCTATTACGCGATAAATATTAAACCCCGAGACGCGCGATACACACGATTCGCGAGCGGGAGTGCGGCAGCAGCGGAAGGCGGGAGGGTGGGTGGGGGGAGCGGAGGGGGCAGCGGCGAATCGTTCTCCGCATTACGGGGGATTTAATTACGGCACATTGCGCCGCAACGCGGATTCAGCCGGCCGGCCGGCCGGCCGGCCGGCGGACGAGACGACATCTGGCTCGATGTCGAATTAATTTTTCCCATTTATCCGCGCCCGGTGACGCTTAAGAGTACCGCGCCTATATTAATTTTATATCACGCGATGAATAATTTCCGCGCGAAGGCGCGCGCGCGCGCGCGCGTACGCGCGATCGCGGAAATCACATCGGTCACGAGCGGTGTAGAACGAAACGGCGGAAGGAATTATTTTGTCCGTATTTGCCGAGCAATGTATAATATCGTGACGTACAATAAACGCGACGGTCATCGAAAAATGCAAATATGCGCGTGCGTGCGCATCTACATTTCGCGGTTCAGCGTGAGGAATTGCTACCAAACTACTTGCGAAAGCAAACCCGTGCTGCCACCGCAGCGATTCCGATTCGCGCGCGCGCGCTCGAACTTTCGTTTTCAGATGCGCTCATTAAAATTTAACGCACTACACACGAGCGTTTTTGAAATTTCGCTTACGGCGAAAGGTTTCTCCTGCAAAATAAACAGAAGATGACACGTAATTACGCCGGTGCAGAGGTTCGTTTTCGCTGATGCGACATTATTTGAAAGGTCCTCCAGTCCCGAGAACACTTTGTCGTCGTCGTCGTCGTCGTCGTCGTCGTCGTCGTCGTCCTCGACGCCGAAGGAAGAAAGACGAAGGGCGAAAGGGGCCCCACGAGGACTCCCGCGCGCTTGTATCTACTCTCATCAAAGAAGATCCATTTCTTTCTTCCCCTCCCTCTCAACCCCGCGCTTCCCTTTCTTTTTTCCTCTTTCGCCTTTCTCCTTTTTTATTTCGCCGGCCGGCCGGCCGCTCGCTCGCTCGCGCGCGCGCGCGCGCGCCCGCCCGCCCGCTCGTATCGGATGTGTCGGGTTTCCAGGCAACTGGGCGCCTCTCTTCGGCACGTAATAAAGAGGGCAAACAAGGAGGAACGTGACCTCGCGTGGGCGAGCACGAGAAAAGGAAAAGGTGTAAGATTACGCCCTTATCGACGGTTCTTACACGGCTCCTTCTCTCCGCCCCGACTTTCGGACGTTATTTGTCCCGTGTCGTGTCTTCGATTGCCACGGTACCACCCCCCATTTGACCTAATTTCCCCTCAATTTGGTCCTAAATAAATGAGCAGGCAAACATTAAATGAATCAAGACATTTATTTGGTCACGAAGAAGAATTTCGTGTCATTAGTCGCGATACGGCCCGCCACATATATCCCTCCCCCGGGCCGACTCCCTTGTCCCTTTATCCCTTTTCATATCGGCACGATAGCCGCCGCAGCCCTAAAGTAGAAACGCTGTCTCGCGTCACGTGTTCTATCCGAGTCGTACATAATACACACGCACGCGCACCCCGATATTCGATATTTATAAGAAACGCTTACGACGATCTCGTGACACTTCGCTTTTCCGCGCGTCGCGCGATCTTCTTCCCATCACCGTAACCGTCGGGTTGCCGGGATGAATTCGCGAAAATCCGAAGGGAATCATTCAATTTTGAGGCAGCAAGCACGATATCCGTTGAACCTTACGGCGAGATTTCTCTCTTCCTCGTGCAACTTCAACTTCAACTGGCGAATGTCAATTCGCAAGTAATGTCCGTCACCTGCCGACGACGTTCGAATTGAGAAAGGTGGAAGGACAAGCGAAAAGCAGCGGAAGAATCGAATCGCCTTCTAACCGTACGCGTACGTGCCAGTAGCCCTAAAAAGCGACACGAAGCGACGTTCGCTTCGTATTCCTCCCCGCGAATTCTTCTCGCTGGCGGAGAAGCGAGTCTGGGTGAGACAGGAGCGACGCGGCCCGATCGAGGACTGTCGCGCGGAAGATTCCTTCGGCAAAGTGATACGAGACTCGCTTTGCATCCGAATGCTCGCGCCGGCACGTACCATTACCAAGGAGAATCCGCTACGCCGAAGAAGGGGGAGAAAGAAGCGCGCGACGGAATGCGGACGAAGGGCAAAGGACGACGGCGCAGGAGGAAAGAGAGGAATCGGCGTCGATTTGCGCCCGCGGGGCGCGGGATCGTCATTAGACCTTCTGCGATTTGCATGGAGAGGAAGCGCGGTCTGAGTTTCCGCTCCTGCCCCTGCCTCTGCCCCCCCCCCTCCGGGCTTAGCATATTTCGCGCGTAAAACCGTTTCCCGGTGGTGCGCCGAGCCGAACGACGACGGCACCAGCGGCGTCGTAAAGCGGTTCCGCGCGCGCGCGCGCGCGCACGCGACGACAGATGATCTTTCGCGCGCGTTCATGGCGCTCGATCGGCGTATCATATCGGAAACATATTCGCCAAGCGTGATCGAGATGGAGCGGACGGTCTCGAGCTGCGCGGAAAATTCACTCGGAGACGAGAAAGCGGCCCCTTCCGCGACGCGACTTGCGATCTTCCGGCGGCTACGAGGTTGGATCTCGTCGGGGGAGGTTCTTTGATCAAGTTACCATTCGAGGACCGTCGGTTCCCAGAAGACTCCCTCTCGAGACTGTTTGCTAACCAAAATACGTCTGGAAGTCGGCAAATATCGCGTTACCGATTTTCCGCGACTCTTTTTTTCCACCCCCTTAACCGCCGGCGCGGTATCCTTATTCTCTTCCTTCTCCTGCTGCTCCTCCACCCCCCCAGCGCTCCTCGAGAAGCGCTCGCGTTTTAGGTCGCGAGGTATTGACCTACTGAGGCGACCCTCGTTGCCTCCTCGTATCATCCCTTCGTTCATTATTTACACCCTCGTGTAGCGAGGCGAGTCGAGGCGAGGCGAGGCGAAGCGAAGCGAGGCCGAGTATGTGAAACGGCGCGACCCTCGGCGAAGGAAGCGGGGGCGCGCGTCGCACTTAATTCTCCTTGTCTTTTCAACCCCTTTTCAAGCGAGAGCAAGTGGGCCACTAGGCTGCTCAAGATACTGACGAGGAAGCGTTATCGGACCCGCCGAGCGACCGCCTAACGATTTTCATGAATTATGGACAAGTGCGTCCGTGAAAGAACGAGCACGAGGATTTAATTGCGACCCCCTCTTTTTGTCTTTATCCCTCACTCCCCCTCTCTTTCTCTTTCTCTTTCTCTTCTTCTCTCGAACGCTGCATGAACCCGCTCAACGACAATCACGCCCGACGACGTCGAGATTAAACTACAAATTAACACCTCGACGTTCCCCCCGGCCGCGCGCCAAACACGCGCGTGTTTCCAATCGCCCGTGACACGGCGAGAGCGAGGATGGAGGGAGCCGTCTCGTTAGGGCAAAGATCGACGCTGAGTTTCGTCGAGGAATGCAACACGGCCCGCGGAGAGATACGGTAATGCCGGCGGTAACACCGATTACGCGCGGCGACTCGAGACTCGATACGGCATGTGGTCGAGGGAATAAGGAGAAATCCACTCCGACGTGCAGCCAAATACGTGCTCCGCGGCGAATTCGATTTATCGCGCGTATCGACCTTTCGCTCCTCC
Source organism: Harpegnathos saltator (assembly GCF_003227715.2). NCBI lineage: Eukaryota > Metazoa > Arthropoda > Insecta > Hymenoptera > Formicidae > Harpegnathos > Harpegnathos saltator. The sequence continues at coordinate 761,020 of NW_020229966.1, read as the reverse complement.
AACTGGTACCTGCGAGTGATATACGTCGCGTGACGAAGTGGATTTCTCGCAAAAAAAGAAAGAAAAAACGGCCGGCAGGCAGGCGGAGGTGGCGGCGGCGGTGACGGCGGAGGCTCACCGTGGAATTTGCAGGGAGCCGTATTTTTTCCCCCTGCCTCTTTTCCCTCCCGCGGGCCAGGGGAAAACCGGGGGTGACGAAGAGGTAACCCGCGCCCACCCGCGGCGAAGTGACTCCGCGCGCGGCGTGCGAGCGCGCGCGCCGCTCCGTAGTTGGACTAATTTAAATATCAGTTCGGCAAGGGCGGCTTGTAAATCTATCAGCCGTGTACAAATTTATGGGCGAGGCGCGTATGGATGTTTTATTTAGTAGCTCTCGCATCGCGCACTCGGTTTGGGTTAGGCAGCCGTGTATATAAGGTGCTTCATGAATAAAATATCACTGCTAATGCCCGGAGGCCGGGCGACGCGTTTTTCTCCCCGAAGATGCGTCGCGCGAGCGCCGCGCCGACTCGAATGAAAAAAAAAGAAGACGGAAAAACGAAAAAGAGGAAAGAAACACAGAAGGAGAGTGAGAGAGAGAGAGAGAGAGAGAGAGAGAGAGAGAGAGAGAGAGAGAGAGAGAGAGAGAGAAGGGATGGCGGGAGAAAGAGAAACAGACGATCGCGTCGGCGGCGTGTTGCATTTGGGAAAACGCTCGTAAATAATCGGGCGAGAAAATATTCGATCCCCCGAATCCTTGTCCTCCTCTCACTCAGCCCCGTTCTCCTATCACCACCGCGCGTTATCGCCACTATGTCGATTCTCTCGACATTTCCATTCGCCGCACGACTCAATCCGCCGTGTCGATCGTAACGCGCGTAAATCCGAGCGTGTTCTCCGTCGTCTATTAGTCCAGTTTTCGCGCATGCGGAGCGTCAATTTGCAACGAAAGATCGAGCGTTTCGAATCCGACAGTCATGCGTATCCATGCTCGAATAAATATTTTATTTTGTTCCACGTCCGAACGAGGAACGCCTCTCCCCTCTCGGCAAAGCTCCGCTGAAGGGGTGACAAGACAAAAGTTCTCAACTCGACGGCATGCACGTTCGCGCGTCGAGAGTTCCCAATTAAAGCGGCGCTATAAAATAAATTTGAAAGACGGTGGTGGCGGCGGTGGAAATGCATCGGGGCGCTGTTTTAACGTGCCCCGCGCGCGCAACGAGAGATCTGCATTTTATTATTTCTGCCGTAATAGTTAAGTAACGGCGGTCCCGGGGCCATGCTGCGGCAGGAAGTCGAGCGAACGGCGAGCGGATACGGGCGTTATTTGCATTCGCGGTTGTAAAGAAGGCGAAAAGCGATCGGCCCGCTTTCCATTCCCCTCTCTTCCCGGCCGTTCCTCCGCCATTTCGATAATAAAGACAGCCCGCAGGATAAACCGACCCTCCTGCGCGCCGTCTTTCCCCCAACAGAACGTCACGAAAGAAACGAGGGCGACGAGCTTATGCTGCGAATAAAGCTCGCGAGAAAGGTACGATCGGTGCGAGAAAGGGCCGTCTCTCCCTCAACACCCTTCCCCCGTCGCCGCGTATGCGAACTTTTATTTCGCGGCTACGGCAATTTTCCGTCGCTCCCTCGACGGCCACCGTCGCGTCGGCCAGGCTTTATCTTTACAGTCGACCATCCGCGTGACGGTGGCGGCGGCGGCGGCGCCCTTAGCGGGCTAATTTCCTCCTCGCATTCGATTTTCACGGGCGGCACTTAACGCCCTACGATCGCCACCGCAGCAATAAGTTGTTGCTACCCCCGGCGTTTACGGTGTCGCGTTCTTCCTACCTTCGCCCTCCTCCCCCGCAATCCTCCCCGTTCCTGTTTACTCGAGCGCTCGCGCGCGCTTTTACATCGCCTCGCGTATAATATTTATCTCACGTTATCACTCACGGCCCTCCCCCGGCGCTTTTAAGCGGCGAACAGGGGAGAAGCCGGCGCGGGTGAAATGGCCGCCGCGCCGTGACGGAGAGGAGCTTTGATGAGGCGGCGTCGAATGCCGGGCGTCGTTTCGAGCGCATTCGGTCGGGCATTATCGGTTACCTCGCGACACAAGTACGTGGATCCGCGCGTGCGGACGATCGCTGGGATTCCAAGTTTCCAGGCCGGAAACGGCGACGACTCAGTGTGGTGAGTGCTGAACGTCGCAAGAGGGACAAAAAGAGGAGGGGGGCGGGGGTGGGCGCGGTGAGCCGACAATTGTGCTCGCGCTCCGTCGTGTGCAGTTTTTCACATCTCGCGCACTTTCCCGCGTCTCGAGCCTTTCGTCCGGGCTCGTTAACGGGACGCGGCGTCGATTAAAAGTCGCGTGCCTCTTTCAAACGCTCGGCACGGTGCACGCGCGAGCCGCGCTTTACATAACAGTAAACTTTGTATGCTAACCGCGCTAACGTTTACGCGACTCGTTACCACGCCTAAGCTTGAGCAAGCGCGCCGGGAGAGGGAGAGAAAGAGAGAACTCGTCGAGGCGCGGCTAACGATCGCGGGAATTAGCGAGGGATTAGATTCGAGAAAAAAAGAGGGCAAAGAGAACAGACGCGTCGAGTCGAGAGGTGGAGGAGCGAGGCGAGGCGAGGTGAGGCGAGGCGAGGCGAGGCGAGGAGAGGCGAGCGAGCGTTGAGATCGCGAGAAACGATTTTTGAGAAGTCTCGACTCGCGCCATGCTAACCGCGCGGAAAACGCGGCGACAAGCCGGCGTTTTTCTTTTTTTATGTGTGTGTCAGCCCTCTCCTGTATTTTATATCGATATCTCGTGAGCGCTCTCGCCTCCCCTATACCCCTTTACGATTCACCCCCTCGGCCGCGAGGAAGAACGCGAACAGCTGGCTGTGAGTGACAGGACGTCGTATCCGCGGCGGCGGTGAAATAAATATCCTAAAAATATGCCGAATAAATGCAAACAATTCGACGCAGACTCTCAGCCGGGCGGAAGGCCCTGCTCTCTCTCTCTCTCTCTCTCTCCTCTCGTAAGAACGCGGCGGCGCGACTCGTCCCGAACCCCACGGTTATTATTTCCTCGCTTTTTATTGCTCTCCGACGGGCACCAGCGGGCTTGCTACCGCCGCGGAGCGGAACTTCCGCGGCCGCGCGTGCGGAGGCGTAACGTCGTCGTAAAAGGCTCCTGCATCGATCGGCGAAGAGAGGAGAGAAAAGAGGATAAGCCAGCGAGAGAAACGACGAGCGGTCGTAATTCGCGATTTCGGGAAAAACGCACGCCCCGCGGAAATTATAGCGCGCGCGACGGCCCCGTTCGGCGCACCCGCGCGCGCAATTAGGTCAGACGGATCGTTAAACGTATCCGCGTATAACGGCGACCGTAAATTCGCCTTTGCCGATATAGTGTCCCGACGATCGTTCTAATTACCCGTTTCCGGTCCCAATGGCTACTCAATGTTTCCGTGCCGTTCCGTCGGAAAAGTTCGAAAATGGATTGGAGCCGGCGCGATAGTGCGCGCGAGTTCGGGAGGAGCAGACGGGCGGAGAGACGGGGCAGGAGGGACGGGGGGAGAAAGAGCGGCTATCCAATCCCCGTGAGTATTTTATAGCGGGCAGACAGAGTTTCGAAGGTGATTCCGAGCGGCTAAGTGCCGTCCCGTAGAATGCACGAATCGTGTATCCAACGAAATGCGTTCTACCTGTATATATCGCTCGGCCGGGCTCTTCGTGTCGTACGAGCGCAGCCTCGTTAACGCGCGACAGCGTTTCGCTTCGTCCTCATTACACGCGGGCCCTTGCGCGAATCCAGCTCTCGTGCGAGCGAGAAACTTCGAACGAATCGTCATGCACCGATCCCGTCACCGATGAAGCCGCGAAAAGAAGAGCGCCCTCCGAGACGCTCATCTGCGAACGGCGCTTTTTCATCGCGACGTACGCGTTATTCAACATAACGCTCGCGGTTCAAAACTTACGGTCTTCCCCGGCTCGGTGTTCGGCAGGTGACGATGCCGAGAGCCGGTCGCGAAGAGTGATAAGGAAGCGAGAGAGAGAGAGAGAGAGAGAGAGAGAGAGAGAGCTCTCGCAGACGCGAACCTTCGGCGCGCCGAGGCCGAGGTTGAGGCTGAGGCTGAGGCAGAGGCAGCTGAGTCAGCGTAAGAATAAAAGGGATTCGCCATCAAAGCGCGTTACTACCAGCATTAAATAAAGAAATATAGCCCCACGGCTTTCGTCCACCGCGGCACGTCATCTCCCGAGGCGCGCTCTCTAAGCAGCATTCGTGCGTTAGCACTAAACTATATTACAACCGCAAAGCTGGCGTTCGCGCGCGCAGCGGCGACGAGCGACGATCGGCCGAGCCGCGCTCGGCACCGCCGGCCGCCGTCGTTTCGCGTACACATCGCCACGCCGCGCCGGCGTGACGGATGTCTTTACGAGGCTGTGATTTATTTTATTATTGGCGGTCGAGGGCGTTATAATACTCGACTGGGAAATGAAGCGATTTACGAAGACGGCCGGCTGAAGGGACCGGCCGGGGCGCGCTCGGTGCTCTCTTTCTCTCTCTCTCTCTCTCTCTCTCTCTCTCTCTCTCTCTCTCTCTTCTCTCATCTCCCCTTCTTTCCTTAACTCCTCTTTACTCGTCCGGCGAACGCGAGCGCGGCAAAAATTCGATCGGCCAACCCCGCTTTATAGATCGCGCCGTCTCGCTCGCGCATTTACGGCTCCGCGAATCGAAATTACTCTTCTCGTAAAAGAGCCTCGTATTCGAGCACGATTCTCGAGGCGAGTGCCCGGGCATACGCGCTCTTTCGGGAAAGGGCGGCTATCGCGAGTCATAACCGACGGCTTTTTGTCGTTTGCTCTAAAACGAAGTCACCGTTTCGCGGCTATTCGCGAGACAGTCGGAGCCCGCGAAGGTGCTCGCTCGCGCGGGCGCGCGCGCGCGAGCATACTTCTCTTCGCTTCTTCCTCTTCTTCTCGTATCTTTCTCTCTGCCTCTCTTTTTCCATCTTTCCTTCGCTCACGGTCGTTGCGCACGCCCGCCCGCCCGCTTGTTTATAAAACGCGTCCTGCGTATTTTACAGTATCCATTTGCGACGATCCGATCGACGTTTCGGCGTTTACGGCGACGTCGAATTCCCGAGTCTTACGGCGCGCGGCGGCCTGGGTGAATCTCGCGTCGTCGAGATAAATTAAAAACTCTTCGCGTAACTTGGAACGTAACGGCCGATGGCACTGAAATACATACGCCCCGGGGACGCGTAAAAAGCGAGGAAGCGAAAGAAATTGACAGAAAGATAAGGTGAGAGGTGCGGGAGCAGGTAGGATAAAAAAGCACGCGCCACGTCGGGGTTTAAGGTTCACGCGCAACTCGACTCAACTCTGCTCAACTCGCACGGAATATAAAACGAAATTACAGCCTCGGCCGGCAAAGTTGTTGCGCGGAGCGCATATCTCTCGAATAAACATCGCGGTGAACCGAGCGTCAGTCAACGTTCCCGAGCCAGGAGGAGGAACGGCAAGAAATAGAGAAGGAGAAAGAGAGAAGAAGAGACAGAGAACGAAGTGGCCTCTACCGGCCGACGCCATATTCGTCAAGAAGAAGAAACTGATATTTTCGACGAAGAATTTACGCGTAAGAAAATCTCACAGGGCGAGCCTCCTTAATAAATCCGCGGCGACGTCGTTCGAGAGAGCGACTCTCATTACGGAAATTGAACGCGCGCGAACAATGGACGTCAACGGAATGTAAGCGCGAGAGAATCAAGGCACGAAAGTGTAAAAGGTGACGGGGGTGAGAAGAGAGTGAACATCCACCCGGATATAAGACGAAGAGCAATCGCGTCGTTTTCGCGCGGCGTCGATTCGACGGGGTGGAGGGAAAGTCGGAAGGCTAAGAGGAGACTCGCACTTCGATGTTGCGGCGGCGAGAATGGTGAACATGGAGCACGCGGGGTTGGCGGGGGTGGCGGTGATGTTGGTGGTGATGGTGGTGATGGTGGTGATGGTGGTGATGGCGGAGAGGTGGAGGTGTGTGAGCATCCTGGCCACGATCCTTTCAAGATCCTTCGGTTCCTCGTTTTAATTTTCTTCGCGGCTTGATTTCACCCTCACCCCGGCACCCTCGACACCAACCCGCCCAAGTACCAACCCCCGAGAGCCGCGGAGGTTTCTGACTGCGCGCGGCCCACCCCAATGTCGTCTCTCAAGGAGTGTAAAGTCTCGGCACCCTCGGCTTAAAAAATTGATCCGATATCTCGCCGTGTTGGCCCCGCAATCCCGTGGGGACTGAAAGGGACAATGCCGTGGGACGAAATACGAGGTGGACGAGGAGAGAGAGAGAGAGAGAGAGAGAGAGAGAGAGAGAGAGAGAGAGAGAGAGAGAGAGAGAGAGAGAGAGAGAGAGAAAGAGGGAGAAAGAATGAGAGAAAGCGACAGGGTGCGACAAGAGACAAGACTTGCGGAGCGAAAAAGGGACGGGGCAAGGGTAGCGGTGAGAAGACTAGGAGGGATGGTCCTGCAGTGATTATATCCGACAACCACCCCGAAAAACTTCGGGACACCTCGTCCTCGTCCCCAAACCCCCTGCCGTGTCGACGGTCTTTCCCATCAGGATACAGAATAAAAAATGCTTTAAGCAATCCCTCTTCCTCGGTCGCGACACTTATATTTAGCACGAGATGATGTCCTTTACACCGTCTCTCGAGTGAAGAGCGGAGAACAGTCGGTTCTCGCGACATTTTTGCAACATGTCTCCTTGAGAAATATTAATATGTTTTCGGGAAAAGAGAAAGGATACGGAGGCTCCGCGAGGAATCACGGATGCATGAAACGCAAAGAAATGAGAATCGATTCCGAGTGAACAATCTCTCGGAGAAATGCGAGGTACGTACGATGATGATACCATCATCGCGCATAAAACTAGTGAGCGAATATAATTAGCTTCGAGTGAGACAACACGCAGCTAAACGGTGTCGTGAAGACACGAATTCTAGCTGGACAACGTCCAGCTAATAACTAGCTAATAACAACAACCCACTCGACAGTATTCGAGCCAGCGGACTGCTTCAAACTCGACGAATCTCGTTCGACGGAGAGCGCAAAGATCGCCCCGTTAAAATCAGCGCAGCCTTCGCCGCAGTGCACGGCGCGAAGGATCGAGCGGGAAGTTAAACAGCGGCGATATCCGGGCGATATTACGGCTAGTAACGTTAATATCGGCGATATTCGGCGGAGTTACGATCGGACCGCCGTTCTCGAGGTCGCGAGACGACCTCGCTCTCGCTCTCTCCTCTTTCAAGCCCGGAGGACTTAGCCCGGGGACATTATGCAATATCCCAGCTACTCCAAAGTTCCCGACCATCGACGACGTCCACCGTCAGTAACGTACGTCGTCCTCGACATCGTCTCATCCGGCTCGGAGATCCACCTTGAGTGCTCTCCAACAGGCGCTGAAACCCGTCGAGTCGAGTCCCGACGACGCGAAGCCGCTCGATGATATCGTTCGAATTTCCGTTCAACAAGACGGCGGCGTCTCGGAAGAGCGTCCCGGCGTTCTAGCTATGCCGGTCATGCCACGACGGCGCAACGTTGTTGTACGAGGAAGACATCGCCACCGTCGCCGCCGCCGCCGCCGCCGTCGTCGTCATCCTCCTCCGTCTCTTTCTGCCGCCCCCCGACCCGCGCTCGCGCTTTAATGTCCCGCTCGAAGCGAGAGCCGGGTTAGACGGACAAGGAGGATCATCTCGCGGAGGAGGAGAAGCGGACGGAGACTCGCATTAAAGGAGCTCGACACGGTGTGCGTCGCGCTCGAGGCACTTGGGTCGGTAACCCTGGTCGCTTCTCCGGCTGATCTTAACCTAACCCAAGGAAGTAATATCGCCGTCGCGTCCCGGCCGCTCGTCTAGATTGCCGTCGACTCGTAAGTTACGTCGCGTAAAAGCGTCGCTCGCGAAGGGCGGCGGGCTGCGGGAGAACAAAACTTCGCTCGTGTTCCCCGATGCAGTGCGAGGAGGAGCAAGAGGGGGAGGAGGAGGAGGAGGAGGAGGAGGAGGAAGAGAGAAAGGCGAAGAGGAGGAGGAGCAGCAGGAGAACGGGAGAATTCGCGAGAGAGTCGCGCGAATGTTCGCGGGTATGCACGAGCTCGACGGAGGAGAGACGTGAGACGGAAGCACGCGAGCTGGAGGACAACGGAGGCAGATCGGATCTCTTTCTACCTCCCTCTCTCTCTCTCTCTCTCTCTCTCTCTCTCTCTCTCTCTCTCTCTCTCTCTCTCTCTCTCTCTCTCTCTCTCTCTCTCTCTCTCTCTCTCTCTCTCTCTCGCTCACTCCGGTGGTGGTCGTTCCCCGGACGGTCGACGATATCCGGGGGACTGGGAAATTAAAATAGAGCCCGCGGAAAGAAAGTTGCGAAAGAGTGCTCTCTCGCCCGGCGTTTGTGCGTACTTCGAATTTTATTGCGCCGCACCGCACGAGAGAGAGAGAGAGAGAGAGAGAGAGAGAGAGAGAAGGCGAAGACGCCGACGACGATGACAACGAGGAGAAGGAGGATGTCGACGACGCCGAGCGATGCGGGAGAGATTTTTGACCTAAATGTCGGAGGTGACCTGGCCGCGCGTTGGCGAGATCAAATTTCTCTCTCGTCTCGGAAAATAGCTCGTGTAAAATCCGTGCGTCGCGCGTACGCGTGCACGGATTCCTCGGCGACGACCGTCGCGGCGCTCGCGAGCGTCGCGACTGACCTCTTTCCGCGCGATTCCCCGCGCGATACACGCCGAGTAATTTTCTCCGTGCGATCCGCCCGGCAAGATCGTGAATTCGATGACGTTCCCGGCGAACGAGCGAACAAACGGACAAACGTACGTATGAACGAGCGAGCACCGAGGCACCGTATCGCGCAAAGCTTGTGAAACGCGAGTGAACCAACGCCGAAGTTTCAGAAGGGAATAAGATGGTCGCGGACGATTGTATTAAACGCAGCATCGCAAACGGACGCACTCCGCGCTCGGGAATGCGCGAGTCGCTGCTCTGCCTGTCGTACGCGACGCGAGCCATTTGTCGCGACTCGCGCTTCAACGCACAAAGGATCCATATATCACAGCGGGTCGCGTTATTCAAGCCGAGAGTACTCGCGCGCGGTGCGAAATTTATTATCCGTTTCTAAGTATCCGCGGGTACGGGAGTTTTTCTCCCGCGAGAGCCGAGTTTCTCGCTCTCGCAAGGAGCGGCGTTTTATCACGACAGAGACGAGTCTCGATCCGCCAACGAGCGCGAATCTAATCTCCCAATGTCGAGCATTATGCAAGCTAATTACCTCTAACGAGACGCGAACGCTCGAGGCGATAAAGCAGCCGGGTTAATTACAACGAGCGGAGGGGTTTATGAGCGCGAAACGCGAGTCGCGCCTCGCTGGAAACGGCCGAACGAAAATTTCCGGACAAGCCGGCTCGGAGATAACTAAAGCCAGACAGAGAGGAGGAGAGAAAGACGGAAAGAGAGACGGGACGTATGTCGCGTCCCTCGCATGAAAAGTTATTAATGTTCCCTAACACACGCCAAGAGACGACGAGACCGTCGTCGTCGTCGTCGTCGACGACAGCGACGGCGGCGGCGGAGGGTGCGAGGAGGGTGCGCTTCTTCTGTGTCTCTTTCCGCGCTTCCCGGAGAGCATCGTTACCGGTGCGCCACAATGGCAGTTTCGCGCGGGTCTCCGTAAACTCGAGGGTCTCGTTCGCGAATCGGGCGATTCCACGAGAGCGAGCATCCACGAGGATGCGACGGAGAAGAGAGCGAGACGGCGAGACGCGAGGTACGGGAGAGAGACGACGGCCGACTGGCGCCACTCGACCCACCACCACCACCAGGCGAATGCGAAACGTGCATTCACCTTAACTCTTACTTAGCACCTTATTTCCATACGATTGCAAAACCTGACGAACGCACGCTTTTATCCTGATGGGTGGGCGTGTACACGCTGCGCGTCGCGCTGTAAGTCAGGCATAAACGTCCAGGCGATTTGTCCGGAGAGATTTCGTTTTCGCGCGCTGAGACCTTTTCTCTCTCCTTCCTTCCCCCCCCGCCCCACCGCTCTCTCTCTCTCTCTTTTTTTCTGTTTACTCTCCCTCTGTTTCTCCGCGCCTTCTCCCTTCCTTCCTTCCTTCCTTCCTTTTCCATCGCGGTGTATTCCCGTTTCCCGCTACGCACAATAGCGCACAATAAATCACGGCGGCGGCGCGCAATTACAGAAATATTTTTATTAATTGTAATTATCCCGCGCCTGTGCCATCGACTTACGTCGCCGTCGTCGTCATTGTCGATGGCGATGGAGCAACGAGCGAGACGTTTCCACGAGCGCGTCCGTTCTCCCTTCTCGATCCTACGTTGATCCAACTTGATCTATCGAACGCGACCGTAAGGTCATCGGCGTCATCGATCGCTTCGCGAGCGCGGCAAACCGTATCGATCATTTGTCTTGTTTGTATGTATGTGTGTGTGGTGTGTGGTACGCGCCTGGCGCGCAAGAGAGAGAGAGACAGAGACAGAGAGAGAGACAGAGACAGAGAGAGAGACAGAGACAGAGAGAGAGAGAGAGAGAGAGAGAAGAAATCTTCGCGCGCACCGACACGAACAAAAGCGAGGTGCGAACTCGCCGCGGACGATAGAATGCAAGTAGGCTAATTGAGTCGGCAAGATGCGATCCGACAGTTCGACGATTACTTTTCTTTACGCACTTGTACACACGGCCGAGCGATGATGTATGGTAGCTTCTCTTCGCAGACCGACATATCGACGGCTCACGTCGTCGAGAGGGCCGCCACGATGGCGGCCACGGCGGCGGCAGTGACTGCTTAAGACGATTCTGTAAAATACGATCTACGGACAAGCGAGAGGAGATCTAATTAAGCGAGTATCTCCTAAAAACGCCGTCCCGCCCTCGCGCACCCTCCTCGGGCACAACAATGCCTTATTATATCAGCCCAATGAAATGGCGCGGACATAAAAAGAAAAGCATAATTACTGTATAGGGGTTGCCATGGAACGACCCCTGCGTTACAGTACACCAGAAGTGCCCCACGGGACACCGACCGGCGGGATTGAGGTGGGGCAGAATGCAGCCGGCTTCCAATAAGAAAAATCGTTTAATTTAATAACCCATCAAAAATATTTTCATCGCTGCTGCTGCTGCCGCCGCTGGGCGAGCGGGTAAGCGAGGGAGCGCGGACGTTCGCGGAGAAACGAGAGATTTATCAACGAGACGGAGAGAGACGGAGAGAAACGGAGAGAGAGAGAGAGAGAGAGAGAGAGAGAAGAGAGCGGGATGGAAGGAAGAGAGTCCGGACGGTTAATGCAAGCTGCCTTAAGCTCTTAACGACGGCCAATTATTTCCGTTAAGACGACCGCTCGACGAGTAGCTGCTAACGAGAGACGCAGCTTCGAGAGACGTTCTTCTTCTTCTTCGTCGATGCCTTAACGACGAGTCCGAAAGTCAGCAGTCGCGACGAGACCGAGAGGAAAATATGGAGATAGTGCCCGCGAGGCTGTGGTATAAGGACGCGCGAATTATACACGAAGGGAGACGCAGTCGCGGCGCGATAACGACGAATTTCGACCACATCGAGACGAACCCGCGAATGATTGAGCGAGTGGAAGCCGAGAGAACGTTTGAATCGCGCGAGACTCGGCGACGCGAGGCGGGGGATTTCTCGAGGCAGCAATTAACTTAAAAATTAATTACCATTCCACGAGTGGACCAATTAGAACGGCACAATGAGGCGGACACGGGGCTGAGCGCGTCGGAATCGATGACGCGAGGTGGAAGCGCGAGAGAGAGAGAGAGAGAGAGAGAGAGAGAGAAAGAGAGAGAGAGAGAGAGAATGAGAGCCGGGAAATGAAAAGGGAAGGAAATAAGAGGAAAGAGAAAAATCCTTGGGATCCGGAGCACGATTAATGAGCAGATTTAGAATTTTCTCGCGGTCTGGTGATAAGGGCTGCGCCGGGCCGGCGCTTTTAAAATCCGAAATAATCCTTGTAATTATCAAATCCCGACGTGGCTCCCTATAGAGCATCCTCGAAAGGATCCTGACTCCTCATTACCGCAGCACTGCCGCCTCCCGGCATCAAAAGGACCTCTTTCTTGCCCGCCTCCTCGCGCACTCTCTGTCTCTTTCGTCCGTGGCGGGAAAGAAAGTCGTAAAAGGGCAGCGTCGCGGAGATAAACGCGAGCGACAAATTGCGACAAGTCCGCGGAAACGGGCGTCGCGACGACTATGACGACGAGGACGGCGACAACAACGGAGAAGCGACGGCTGAGGAGGGGTCGCGCCCAAAGACGGATCCGAAAAACGCGAGGAAGAGTTAATAGTAAAAGAGCGCTATCAGGATGAACAGCCATCTTGCAGCGTAGACTTTCGGGCGAGTTTTCATGCGAGACGCGACGACGGCGGAATAGGGCGGACGGAAGCGTTAATTACTGAAGTTTACGAGTACCCGGGACCAGGGAGCGAATTAGTATGCTAATTTTTACCGTCCTCTCTCTCTCTCTCTCTCTCTCTCCCTCACTCTCTCCATCCCTTCTTCTCTTCTTCTCTCTAGCGCGCGCAACCTTTTCGCCCGACGGTGAATTTTACGATTTTGGATGATTTTAACGCGGCGTCTCGCGCGCACAGAGAGCTACTTGTCACGTCTCATTTATATAACCGCGACATGTTTGCGAGACTTCTCCGACCGTCTATTTCAAATCTACAATTCCCAAAGAAGGGAATTTTCATTTTTCGCTGAAAGAGCACTTCTCGGAAACCTCAAAGAGATCTCTCTCACGATAGGAGATCAAACGACACGTCGACGCTAATGACGGATCAAGCTATAATACGCGCGCGTGGAGCGCGAGCAAACATCGGCGAGTCGACCGAGTCAGCATCATTGACGTAATATCACGTCGAGTAAATAACAAGGAGGCCGGCCTACCCACGATACACACATACGACACACGTAGACAGAGCACACACACACACACACACATACGCCGGCCAGCGGCTTCATCCAGCTCGCTTTTTAGTCCGATTCACCCCCCGCGAGGCCGCGACCGACGCTATCTATTGTTTCTGCCGTACACCCGCATATCCAGCGCGATATATCTTTTCGACCCTCTTATTGCTGGGGGTAGTTTGTCATGTTAATTTCGCGAGACTCGGCGAGGGTGGCCGAGCGGGGCTTTTAACGCACTGCCACCGTCCCGGCGGTAGCGTACGCTTCTTCCTCCACCTCTACCTCTACCACCATCACCATCACCATCACCACCACCACCACCGCCGTGTCATCGTCGCTGTCGCCGCCGCCGCCGCCGCCGCCGCGGCGAAATGCAAATCTGCCCGACGCCGATGAAAGGGTTAACTGAACTGCCGGCCATTAATATGCTAATAGTTTTCGAGTCTCGCGATTCCGGCTTATGAGAGTGATTATCGCCGCGTAATGACCCAGAAACGCTTTTTCCGGAAGGGTACTTCCACCCCCGAAGAGAACTGCATACAACCACCCACCCATTCGTTCGTTTGTTCGTTCGTTCGTTCGTTCCCACCGACGTATCGCACGGCCGACGCAGTTACGCGGTTTTCCAATGCGACGCTTTACGAGCCGCTGGACCGCGCGGATTTCACCCCCTCAGCTGTCGCTGTCTCTGTCTCCTCCTGCCCCTCCCCCCCCCTGTCTCCCGGAGAATACAATCGTCGCTCGGAGGCTCCTCCGGAGGGTCGACTGAAATGAATCTCGCGCGACCGTCGCGTCGTGTCTCAGTTAACGAGTCAGATATTTTCGTATTACTTACACGACGGTTTCTCCCCACGCGCCTCCGTCTCTTTTCCCTCGACCTTCATTCTCTCTCCTTGTCGCCCTCCGGCCGAGCTCATTCCGTCCACTGACGCCAAACGCCACCCAAGACCGCTATGCGGGTAGCACTGTACATGCACGTACATAGATCCAGCGAGCGACCGGACACGTGATCGCACGCGCGTAAACGCTGTATAATACATGAGCGCAGTGCGTTCTAAACGTTACAAAGTAACCGCGAGGGGCTCTCCCGCGAGCACCCGTATGCGCGGCGCAGCGCGGTGGATGACCTCGTTATCGTGCCTATGAAATTTCACGATCGATTAAAAAAATATCGGCGCTCGCCGAGCTCGGCGAGCGTTCGAGCGTCCCCGCCTTTCTCTCTCCTCTTTATCGCGAGAGCACTTTAACATCTAGCCGTAAAAAAAAGAGGCGCCGCGGACGATCAAGCGGCGAGAGAGGTGCGCCGTAATGCGCGGTAAACTCGGCGACGTATTCGACACGGCTCCGCGAAATATCCGCCCGCGGTCATATCGCCGATTCGCGCCAGGAGGGCGGAGGGGGGAGGGGGCGATACGTGATCTCGTTACAGGGGCCGGCTTAAAACTTCGCCATCGACGTTGCAATTCCGTCAACGCGGCGCCGCGCCGCCGGGTTGCTGCGGCGGCGGCGGCGGCGGCGGCGGCGGCGACGACGGTGACGGTGGCAGCGAACGAGCGATGAAAAAAAATCCTTTTCCCGAGATTTTAAGCTCCCCGCTCGTTCGCTCCTCTTTCTCTCTCTCCCACTCTTTCTCTTACTCGCTCTTTTTTTATACGCGCCGACCGCGCGAAAGAGCTTTACACTCGACCATCGACGCCGATCTCGCGGAGGGTGTCGATCTTGAAAACTCGTAAAGCCGAATGAGATTCACGCTCTAATCCGACAGATGATTAAACCTTGGTTTATTGCCGCGTTGGCGTTACGATGTCGCGCGAGGGGGTTGCGAAGGGTGCAATCGGAATTTCTCGACGTGCGTGCCTCTCCTCCATCAGTCGCGTTAGCGAGCATCGATCGCCCTTCGCCCTTTGAGGCAGAGTGCGTGTATGAAAGAGAGGGGGAGAGAGAGAGAGAGAGAGAGAGAGAGAGAACGCATGAGAGAAAGAGAGAGATTAGATATACGTACCGTGTTCTATCGATCATTGTAAATTGTGGTCGGCAGGGGTCGCCGAAACGACGAAACACATTCCGCGGATACGCGCTCTTTGTAGCGACAATGTAGAAATTTTGCGCGACCGTCGATGTAGATATAAACGCGATTCAAGTGGGGACACAGCCCGCCGCAAAACGCGACTGTTTGCACAAGAGGATACACCGCTCAGAAATAAATTTTAATTGCGCGCGACGCCACAGCTTCGCTTCGTTAGTTCGCCGCGATTGTTTATTCAGACGCGAGCTAATATTTATGTATTATGCAACGTGCAATTTTTGTCGCCGCCGCCGCCGCCGCCGCCGTACCGGGGCGGGGCGGGAAAGGGAGGAGGCAGCGGGACGATGAGCGGGGCAGGGAGGGGAAGGGCAGGGGAAGAGAGCGCGGGTTTAATTATGAACGATTCGCTCGTAAACGAGCGATTCCGCACGGCGTCGTATTCGCCCACGAAAGGACAAAGCGCGATCCTTTGCGCGCGATCGTCCGCGATTTCGCAAGGTATGAATACTGAAATGGACTCGGCAAATGCGACGATGGCGCGGGGCGTAAAGCACGGCTACGGCGCATAAGTTGCCTATCTTCTCTCGACACTCGGTATACTCGGGCTTTATGCGTCGGTCATAAACACGAATTAATTTCAATCGTTCTATGCGCGCGTCTGTACACGCGAGCGCGTGTGCGCGGCCCCGTGCGTGTCGCGCGGCGTGCGAGCGTGCGAGCGTGTGAGTGACGACGAGGGGAGGCCAAACATAAAACAATAATGGCGAAACATAAACGACAGAGCACTTAACACTTGGCACTTAAACAACTGGCAAATTGCTCCCTTGTCAGTCCGGCCTTAACCGAGAATTTAGGTGCCGGAACTTGACGAACGACCGCGTCCTAAATCGAAATAATCATCCGACGAATCGCCTATTGTCTTCGTTGCCGGCCTCCGGACCTGTCGACCAATCTGACCAAATATCGCTGGAACGATTAACCGCCAAACGGTAAACCTCGCGCACGCACCGCACTAACATGCGTCGCCAATTTCGTTCACGTCGAGCGTGGTTTTTCTACGCGCGCGACGAAACGGCGGAAAAACTTCAACTCTCTACAAAATAATTTCCGAATAATTTCAGAGAGGAAGTGGGAGAAACATTGTGCAATCTAGTAGTTTTGTTGACATTTGTGCAAGCGATTTTACGGAGTATATGTTTCGATGAAAAACAGAAAGTACAAAGATATCAATTACTTCGTTTTGTATCTCACCACATTCAAACAAAGTTGGAAATAATAACAAAGCGTTTCGGAGGGATTTTAAATAATCATAAAACGTGTCTCGGTGAAAAAAAGAAAAATATATATCAACGCACGAAAAATCGCTGTGGCTTTCCCCGTGTAATGTCGGATTCACGCGGTGTACACGTTCGTGTGCGATGAGCGGGGGGAAAAAACTCGTGGAACTCGGCGCGATGGAGGGTGAGGGAGAAAGAGAGAGAGAGAGAGAGAGAAAGAATCATGGAGTCAGTGAGTCAAGCAGCCAGCCAGCCAGCCAGCCAGCCAGCCAGCCAGCCAGCCAGCCAGCCAGCCAGTCGGCCGGTATCGGGAAAAATCTGTCCGATAAATTTCTCCTTTCATAAGACGTAATGAAAGTCAAATAGTGGTCTGGCACCCCGGCACACACAGTTTAAAACGTTTTCCCCGGATAGCGGGTGGCGAGGGTGACACGAGGCCAAAAGGGGGCAGGGGGCATATGGTGTGTCGTCGCCCTCGGCGCGTATGCACCACGACCCCCACGGAAAGCAGCACCCTTATTATCACCAGACTAGCCGAATTGTCGGTAGGGTGCGGAGCCGCTTTTTAATTTTACAGTATCCCCATAAAATATTCGCCATAACAGTAAAAGTAGACGGAGGCTAAGCCGTGATTTGCGAGCGGCCGATATTGCGGTGCTCCTTCCATTCTCCCCCCTCTCTCTATCTCTCTCTCTCTCTCTCTCTCTCTCACACTTTTCTTCGCTATCTCTTCTCTATTTCTCTCTTTCTCTTTCTATCGTCGCTCGCAGAAAATCGCCCGTCGTTCTCGAACGAGGAGAGCCGTCTCTTCACACCGATGAGAGATTGCGCGACCGAGAAAGGGACCACCTAACTAAGCGACGGGTGGACGAAGCGGACGAAGGGAGACGGGAATCGCGCCGTGACCGTTTCACGGGATTAAGCGGACATCGTCGCGCGAAACGTCGAAATCCAGATCTGATTCGGGCCACAGACGGACGGATCGTTCGTCGGATTACGGAAAGCACGGCAACAAGGCTCGGGCCAACTGAGCAAACAGAGCACGAGGCTGGTCGATTAAGATGTTTGCGCAGCCACGCCTTCGCAGATTTCTTTACCTCGCGCGGTGAAGCACGCGGGCTCACCGCGGCGGCTGCCCCCCTCTGTCCGACGCGGGGCAGCGGGGTACGCGCTTCCCGTATCTCTTCGAAATCCGTCTATCAGCGATTTCAAACTCGGCAAATACGGCCAAAATTCCTCTACAAAGTTATCGCAAAGCCGGAATGATCGTCCTAGGACCAGCTCTGTGCGCCGGCTAAAAAACGCGCGGCTCGTTAGAAGTCTCCGCGCCGGGATAACGAAACAATCTCCATAATTCCGCGGACAGGGGCATAAAGATGTCCCGATAACGAGAAACCTATAGAAAGGAATAACGGGAGGCTCGTAAAATCTAAACTCCCCCCCCCCCCGACCTCCCTCCTCTCTGCCTCACTCTCCTTCGCGAGCGAACGAGCGAGAGCAAACGAGCTCCGAATCTTCCGGTATTATCGACAATGGACTGCGGCCGCGGCGTCGCTCATAGGTAGATAGGTAGGTAGAGGTACGGGGTATCAGTGTCGGGTGGCGCGAGACTCTACATAACGTCCATACGGACCGGTCATTACGCGATGGACGCGCAACGGCGAAACCGTTCGACCGACGACGAGGCCACCGAACGACGAGTAAACCGTTTTCCAGACGCGCATTACGCGCGGAGGTTCCGCCGCGTTTCAACGAGGAAATAAAACAAACCGGGGTGGGCGCGATAGAGCTACGCCACTACAGCGCTGTCTCTGTGGCGTGTGTATGTGAGAGCGTATATACGCGGCCATGTACCGCTTCGATAAATGCACGAGATAACGGTACGAAGGTATATCATTATCTCGTGCGGCGGTAAAACCTTCTGCCTCGGCCTGGCCTGGCTCGGCTCGGCTCGGCTCCGTCCGGTCATTCGGACGCAACCCCGCCGTCGCTGCGAAAGAGCACAAGCGAGAGAAAGGGAGGGAGAGAGGCCAGACGTGTGAATTTTTAATTTTTATCGTCCCGGGACGACAAATCCATTCCGGATCCGCGATTCGAAGGAACGATAAAGGACAATCCAGCGCGACCGCCGTCGAGCTTTTATTGTGTGGACGGACCGCGCGATTCCGCCGCGGGGATGGATTTTGCGAGAGGCCACAACCCCCTCGTGGAAAGGCGGAAAACGATCGTTAATTTTTCATTCTTATCTTCGCGCGGTGCGCGGCCCGTCTCGCCATTGCGAGGAGCCACGGCGACAGTCACGAGAGAGGCACAGAGAGATGCTCTCCTCCGCAGATGCGGTGTGCGATTGCGGTCGTCGCTGCCATCGGTCCTTCGACTTTCCACTTCGCTAGTTAATCACGTTGAAACGCGATTTATCGGCTGCGATTTATCGTACCCTCCTGATATAAAGATCGGTCACATCGATCGCCAATGTTCGGCGCTTAATTCCATGTGCGTTTGCCATGTGGGATCACGAAGTTACATCTCGACGACGAGTGCCGATAAAACGCACAAATTAAGAGGAAAGACCGGCTAAGAAGATACGCGGTCGACTGATTTGATACTCGTATAAAACTTGTTACACTTGTATCAAATTCATATCGTAGTTTCATTCATGTCGAGTTTGCGTCAAGTCTCATTTCTCGCTGCATCGGTTTAGTCAAAACGACACCACTCCGTACACGATTCTTAATAGACCGAGAGTAAATTGTCACGCTGTGAATGCAGAGACAAAAGCCGCCGACTCATAAGCGTACACGCGAGCAATCGCATATCCAGTTTACCCCTCAGGAGAAGGCAGGGCTTTATTTTTGGACGACAACTCCTGGCGATCGGGGGACGATTGATGATCCCGGATGAGTGACGAGAGACGGATCGCCTCGTCGAGATACCACTGGGGAGGCTTAAACGAGTATTTATGCGCGTAAACGAAGGGAAGAGTTAGCGCGCGCGCACCAACGGAAAATAAATAACGTCGTGCGAGAGCGAGCGGACAGGGACGGGAAATCCTGCGCGTTTGCGTGTTCACCACCGACGGCACGCAGTGCGTAAAATCTCGCTTCTTCTCGGTGGCGGAGATCGGAGGTGGCGCGAGCGAAACAGAGACGTACGACTCGGAGAACGTCACGTGCGCGCGAGATCGCTTAAACAGATGTTTCCATTATGTTCGCTAATTAAAGAGTCGCGGGCCCTTCGAATTCCAACGGGATTCCTTCCTCCCAAACGTGAGAGAGATGCTGCGTCGGGAAGGAGGAGAAAAGGGAAACGTTCGTGTTGTTACGTTGCGCGTTTAGTTATCGATTATTATTCAATCAATCAACCGTCATACTCAACCAATTAAGATCTGTCGAGTGATTACGCGCATAATTACGACCACGAGGAACTGAAAATCCCGACTAGGACCCCGTCTATCTCGCGCGAGACAAAAGGCAACGTGAATGCATCGGCCGCACGGTAAAAAGTTTACGGTAGCGCGGCGCGCCGCGCGATATTTTCGTCGCGATCGCTGGGGTGCGCATTAGCCGTCCAATAATCACGGAGGGACTTTCGTTTCCGCGTAAGCATTATGCACGTGGACGTCATTAAGAGCCAGGCTTTAAAGCAGCCTTTTACGCTTTACGACCTTCCGCGAGCGAGCGCGTGTGTTTCACCGCGCGTAATGGTTCCTCGTGAAAGTGCGCGCACGTAGGAAGTCGGACAGGAATTCGCGCGGACAGACGCGGGCGTCGACGAATGATCGGCGATTCGTCGGCGGGGTGCCTGCGGGGGTCGATATCATCGCGGAAAAACGCGGAAAAACGCGGACTTGTAAATTGACGAAATATCACGTATCCGCGAAAATTGTCGGCTCGCTTTCAACGGTGAGATTGCGCTCTTGCCTAATATTAATTTCAGAGGCTGCTCGAATTTGGTTAGAATAGAACAATCCCGGAGACATCTTCCACATTTTCTTCAGACAGCACGCGACGAGTCGCGAAAGTCTGCTGCGTCGCGAGTGCGTTTCGGCGTATACTACTTTCCGAAAGGCGGCCCCCGCCGCTCCTCCCGTCGATGATTCCCTGCTTTTTCTCGAACATTCCAACCTAACCTAACCCAACGACAAGGAGGAGGGGTCGGAGGGATATATCTCCCGACTTGGCAATTAGTTATTTCGCGTTTCGTGTACCGCGCGCCCCTGTAAACCGATTAGTCGCATTAAATCGTCAAGTCGTCAGCAAAAATTCTCGCAGGGGGTTTAAGGCGGGGGACGCGCCGCCGCGGGGAACAACGGAAAGAGGGTGATCCTAATTCCTCGCCGGGCGTCGGCCAAAGAGACAATATTAATTACACCTCTGTAATAACCACAGATGCACTCCGTGCGGCCAGCCTTTCTCTCTCTCTCTTCCTCTCTTTCTCTTTCTCCTTCCCTCTCTCGCTCTCGCGCCTTGCCGATATAAATGGTATTCATCAGCGGAGCGCGCGCGCGAGCGTACTATAAACCATATATAAGATTCCATCAGCATATATCTCCCGGAATATAATCCGCGGAGTGAGGTTCTCGGGGGGATTAAAAGACGGGGGCAGAGGGGGAGAGGACGGAAGAGGGGCCGTCGAGAGGGGAGGCCTATTAACGAGTACATTAAAACGTATAAACCTTCGCGATGTTCCCCGAAACGAGTCGGTCGTCGCGGTGTATTCTCCCGCCGGTAATTTACGAGGTACCAGAGACGTCTCCCCCTCCCCCGCCCCTCGCCCACCGTGCCTTTCGCCGCGCTCTTTCAGCGTCTCTCCTCTATGCTACTACACCCCCGCCGGTTCCTTTCGTTCTGTCCATTTTTTATTGTTCTCCCGGTTGCCCCCGGCTTCCGACTCTTGGCGCTCGTTGAACGCCTTCGCTCTCCAACCCCCTCCCCCTCCCCCCTCCCCCCTCTTCCTGCCGCTCTCATCACTCGGTCTTTCTTTCATCCTTTCTCTCGCTCGCGCTCTCCTCTCTCGCGGATCTCTTCAGTAAGACGGTCGCCCGTTCTCTTTATTTCCCCGCTCATTTCGACCTTCCTCCTCGGCGGGAAAGAATTCGGGAGAGCTTTAACGATTCCGGACCGACAAACGAGGCCGGCTTACTCCGCGGGCTTAAAGGATGAGACGCGATTTTCAAGGAGCCGAAAGCAGAAGAAAAAAAGAGGAGAGAATATCAGGACGACGCGAGCGTTTATAAGTTACGCGTCTCTGCCTTTATCTCGATTCATTGCGCTTTACGCGGGTTTTTACTTTCGGTAACCGCGCGAGAGATAGCGCGAGAGAGCGCGCGTGTGTATATGTTGCGTAAAAGACTTCCACACGACGAGCCGATCGTAATCGACGGCCGACCGGGAGGAATTCGATTGCAGTTCGCTCCCTGATTGGCCGCGAGACGCCCGATAATCTAACTTAATTAATCGATACCACATGGAGCGGGACGCAGGGACACCGCGGCGACCGCAAAAGGTCCGCGGCGACAAATCACCGATCAGATAGAGAGAGAAAGATACACACACACACACACACACACACACGGCTGCAGTACTCGCAGTTTTACACACGATGGCGTAACCGCAGCAGCGAGACGGGACACCTGCACGGTCCCACACCGATGCGGATCTGCCGTGAGCGCAACCGGTCGTAATGGTGATTTAATTCCTAGCACGTGAGATCGGCGCCGTAGATGTCGTGCTTTTTAGGCGGACTTAATGGCCACTTGACACACACGCGCTCCGCTATCTTTCTTTTTCCTCCCCCCTCTCTGTCTCTCTCTCTCTCTCTCTCTCTTTCTCTCTTTCTCTTCCTCCTCGAGAGGGTGCGGGTGCTGAGACCCACAGGTGCGTTATCGGGGATACGCGCAACGACACGCCGGCGTTCGCCGAACCCGACGACTCCTTGTCGCACGAAATTACCGTGGCGATGACTTTTCCGGGCCACGTGCGCCGCGCGGAGATCGGTATCTCGATGAAAACACGAGTCTTGTAGGAGTTTAGGGCGAAATCGACGGGGTGAGCGTACAGGAAAAATTAATCTCGCGAAGCTTGCCTCGGCGATTTCATTTTCCGCCTGTGTGTGCACATGGAGGGGGAGGGCGTAGGGGAGGTCGTTCAGAAGCCGCGACGAGGCGCGGGATCATCGACGATCGGTTACAACGTTTCGGCGGACGCGAATTACGCTTAATCGGACGAGCAAACTCGATACGAATCGAATTCCAGAAGTCAAACGAAATTGACGGGTTTCCGAGCCCGCGTACTTGGATGGCACACGACGATGAATGGAAATCACGCGTCGCTCTCTCGCCCGAGTCCCGAATATTGTTTTCGTCGTATTATTTCGAGCGATCGATCGCGCGCACATACCGAAATCAATTACCAACGTGTCCGACAGCGATTTCTCGTTCTCGAATTTGTTTCATCATAATCGTTCGGTTCCCTAATTGCGCCCTTCGAGCGGAATTCAATTACGTCTCGTCCCCTTTCGTTGTTCGCCCGTCATATTTTACGTTCCAAATGGCCGGCGGATGCGCGAGGAAAGGCAAAAAAAAAAAAAGAGGAGAAGAATCAACCGGGGCCGGGGAGAGCGAGCTAGAGGGAGAGGAAAAAATGGTAGCCGCCGGACGATTCCGCGGAGGAAAGTGATTATGAGTGATACGCGGCAATATCCACCCTACGCATCGGCCAGAAATTCACTTGCCGAGGAAATTAAAAACAGTCATCCAGCCAGCGCCGGGCCCGCTAATGGCGGGCATCGTTCATGTCAATATGGGCCATTGCCCGTATTACCATATTACGCTTAGGAAAACCCCGGCGGCGGCGGTGGCGGCGGCGCGTACTCGCCGGGTATTGCTTATAAATACCGGCAATTACAAAACGGGGTGGCTTCCTCCCCGCGCACCTCCACCATCTCTACTCCGCCGCATCCGCGTCTCCTCGTCCTCGTCCTCTCTCGATGTAGAATGGAAACTCGATTATATATAGCACGTGTATTCGGGGTTCCCTCAAACTCCTCGCAAACTCATTAACGCGCGCGAGTTTATCTGACCGTTTTTATTTTTCTCTCCCCCTCCCCTTCCCGCCCCCTCTGCCTTTTTTATTCCTCGTCGTGTCCACGTCCGCGACAATCGCCATCGTTCTCGGCCTTAAACCGCGTATCGTCATACGTGAAATTTAACTCCGCGAGCCAGCGGAATAACGCGTGAGATACCGTTTATGGAGATTAACCGGCTTATGGTTAGACCCGAGTCTGACTCGGGATAAGCTTTATTACTTACAGGTCCGCCATTTTGAATTTTGCGACAACTTCAAATTTGAAATCAGCACGTTCGAGAACTATTATAAAACATGAAAGTAAATATTTTCCTCCGCAGAAAAAATTTAACCATTTTAATACTGATACTTCTGCCAGTAAATAGAACCGTAGGAGGGTTAAACAACGACTGCGGAATGTCGCGTGCGCCTTGCTCCGATGCGAGGCACCTTCGCTCGGGCAATCATCACAAAATGTAATTAATATCGTACGTAGTACTCGATACTTGTCGATGACGCATTCAGCGACTCAACGCTGAGTGGAGAATGTAAATTGCGCGCACGCAATCTCTCGATGAGAATTATCATTTCGACATGTCTTAGTAGCGCTACATAATATCGCACACGCGGAAGCAGAGGATGCCCCCGAGTCGAAATTTGCATTCTACATTAACTCTGCAAGTCCCATCCAACTTGAAGATTCAATGAAGAATACAAAACTGTACAGATACTATTGCCCCCACCTTGCGATATTGCAAACAGTTGCCTACTGCTGTTTGCTCCACGTTGAAGAAGCTTGAAGATATTGAAGAAGCTCTCGGAAGCACTCGTTCAAGAGTTACTTAATGTTCGATTATCTCAAGATATTCTACCAACATTCAATTCAATAAAATTATATTAAATTTAATTTAATAAAAAGTTACTTTATTTTCTTAACTTCAGCCAGCAATGTATTAATTGTATAACTCGGTTAGCGATAAATAAAGTATATATATGAGATGAACAAGCATTAAGTATTTAAAACAGATTTGTAGGGAAATGGGGAGAAGATACAACGCAATTTATTCTCATCTCTTCTTTCTTTCTTTTTTTCTTTCTTTCTTTTTCTTTTTTCTTTTTTTTTTGTTTTGGAAGAGCTAATGAGAATTGAAGCTCTTAAAAGAGCCGATTAAAAGCTGTAAAGAAAAAATTAACAGTTAAGTGCCCAATAATGTATAATTGTAATTACAAAGAAAGATTTAAATATTAGTTTCGTACAGTAACAGAAAATACTAAACAGACACGAAAAAGCGTCGGTAGACGCTTGTAAACAAGATGACACTCGCGGCCCGAGAAACATTATTGGACATAATAAAATGGCAATTACGAGGTTCATATTACATTCTAAGACCGGCATTCGTAGTTGTTTAAGACCTTTCATTGAGAACATCAGTCTATGAATACAATCAGTTACAGATTCGCATTTATAGACAGTTCTTTGGCAGTATGGATCAATGTTTCTCGTATAAAATTTTGCAATAACTAAACATTGACGAATAAGTGATGATCAACGAAATTATGGTTATTTGTTAACCCTTTCCGTGGACACGGACGCACCGGTGCGTCCAGCCAAAACCGTGCCGTAAGTGGCACGGTTAAACATTTAGTGAATTTCTATATTTTGACCTCAAATTCGGCTTCAGCGACCAGAAAAACTGAAGTATACAAATTATTGAGAAAATCCACCCCGTCATTTTTCTGGGGCGGTTTCAGTGCACTTTACTGAATTTTGCTCTGCCACGGAAGGGGTTAAACAATAAGAGACTACGAATACCAGGCTAAATTTCGACTCGGGTCCTCTGTAAGTTCGTCACGCGTTTGTTAAAAACGAGACCTGCTGTACAATAAACGACTCGACACACACCTTGATGAATATCTGATGTATCGCTGCCTGCGTCGCGGTGTCCTGCGTCCTCACCCTCATCCTCCATCCTGTCCGCTGTGTCGTGACATTTGGCACTAACACTGACACTCGCGTAGATACGATTCTGTCGGAGAAACGCGCGATCTGAATCAACGGCGCGATGCCGTACACAAGAGTCCGATTAAACAGATCAAGAGCCGGCGAAATATTGTCATCAACCGACGAGAATGATGAGAAACTCACACCACCGACACAAGCGTTCTATGTGTATACCGCTCGCCGGCACGAGACGCAATGGAAAGCTTCGGAAAAACTCGCGGCGCGCGACGACGCGGTTCATTCGACCTACTTGAAGGTCCCGCAAGTTTTGATTGTTGTTATCGCGCTCGATATTCATCGACGAGCGACGGCGGCTGACGACTGCGGGGAGGGGATGAGTTTACATTTTTTGTCGATTTGGTGCTCTTACGCGTCTTGGTGCTCGCGCAACTGCGTACCGTGTGACCGCGTACCGTGTGACGTCACAACGAGCAATGCCGGAGCTGAGGAAATATTTGAATCGATTATCTCGAGTCGAAGATTAATCTCCAATTCGTCCGCGCTTCCTTTTCGCTTCCTTTCAGCCATGTTGATGCATCAAATCGCATAACTTCTTTCGACGTTATTGGCATCGGGATCCCCCCCCCCCCATTGGTTCTTCAACATTAAGACAGGGTTTGCAGAGTTAATGTAGGAACGAAATTTCGACTCGGACGGACACGTGAGCGCGTGTGATTGCATTGCCATCAACACGTTATTACGCGGAACAAGCACGCGTTTACACTCGACGGACAGAATCGACACGGACGCGACGCATCCGGCCAAATAAAATATTATTCTGCATGCGCGAGCGAGAGTTCGTTCATTCTCGTTCGTACGCACGCACGCACGCACGCGCGCGCGCGTACGTACGTCCCGACTACAACGTCGACTCGATTTTACACGGATCGCTGCGGAACACGCCGTGCACAATGGCGAAAAGCGGCACGTGCGGCCTCAAGACTTCCGATCAATTAACTCCACTTTCAATTCGTGCAACGAGCGCGGACGGGGACGTTCTCGCTCTCGTGGTGCTCTCTTACTTGTTAGCCGTGTAACCACCTCCCCGTCCTCGTCGCTCTTTCCGCCCTTCGCGCCGCGCGCGCGGATACCCACCACCCTCTCTCTCTCTCTCTCTCTCTCTCTCTCTCTCTCTCTCTCTCTCTCTCTCTCTCTCTCGGCGACTTGCTCGCGAAAGAGGGAAAGAGAGAATGTCGAAGCATATTGACGAGCGGCCGAACGGCGTTCGGCCGTGGCGCGATGCACGCGATGAGCCGTGCGCGCGCGAGGGTGCTCGAGGGTACGCGAGGAAGAGAGTAAATATTAAAGCGCGCGTCGCGGAGTCATCGGGACGATAATGATTGTCGTCGGCGAGTGAGTGTATACCTGATGACTGCGTCGAGGAGGAGAGACGGGGATTCGACTGCCATGGGAAAACACTTCGGCATTCGCACGCGGCTGTCCCGGCTGGAACTCGAGGACATGCTCTCTCCCTCTCTCCTTCTCTCTCTCTCTCTCTCTCTCTCTCTCTCTCTCTCTCCTTCTCTCTCTCTCTCTCTTTCCTTCTCCCGCGAGAGCGAAGGAAAAATAACGCAAACACTCGACGCCGTTATTCCAAGATTAAAGTCGATAAAATTTAATAAAACGACGAGATATCTCTGTTTGCTCGCGCGCTCTATCGCGAATTCCCCGCTCGAGATTCTCCGGGGCTGAAAGGCGGAGCCCCTTTCGATATATCCCGCCGCGGTGATCGATATCGATATCCAGAATCGAGGAAAGAGAGAGAGAGAGAGCGCATCGGTATCGACAGCATAGGAAAAGATCGATGCCTCGATATTAGAAGCTCCGTCGTGAGAGCATTTTTATCGGACGCTCCGCGGGCGAAGGAGACGAGAGTCAAGCGACGCGGCTTGCGTCGTCGCCGAGTCAATTAACTTACGCGACTGTCGTAAATTACAAAAGATACAAGTACGCCGAGGTAATGGACCGACTTCGCGTGTGCATTTACATGATTGAATATTCATGGTGAGACGCGCGGAGCCGACGCGTACCAGCGGCGAAGGAGTCGTCCTTATACCTCGTTCGCGCGCGCATACGGAGGCGACTGACGCCCCGTCGGAGCGTAATGCGCCGAGCGCGTCGCCGATCGGCGCGAGAACCCGTTCGAGAATCACTCGCGCGCGCGCGCTCCGGCCGACGCGAGATGCAAGCAGCAATTTCGCACTGTTGTTTTCATGTACTTACGGAGAGTCGAAGGGGCGACCGGCTGCCGAGAAGGAGACGACGAACCGGACCGGAGGAGGCGACGTGGCGTCCCATCCGCGACGGCGATCTGAAGTCAATGAAGGAACAGATGGCGGTCATGTTTGATCGATGTGGATAGGACTCCGAGATGAACGTGACGTAATTACGCGAAGTTACAATTTCCAATCGAAATAAATCTTCCCCGTCTCTCTTTCCGCGCTATCGGAATGGAAACTTTTTAGATCGGAACTTTTCAAATGTGGAACCTTTTTAAAATCGAATTAAAATTAATTGAATGAAAATTGAATTTAAAAAGTTAAATAAAAATGAATTTAAAACACTGAATTGAATTAAAAGTTTCATACAAATGTGCGAAATAACAATTTTACGCATGACGGAATGTCTCTGCATCTACGTTTCTGTGCGATGGGCCAAAGTAATGCGAATTACTCGCAGACCGGCACACGCGCGCAGATGATCGTCGTGAAAACTTGGATATTCTTCCAGGGAAGATCGAGAAATCATAAAGTGAGCTCGCTTAGCCCCACATTTCGTGCGCCTCCCGCCCCGGCGTTATTATCGACGAGTGACTAACTGCCGTTTGCAACGCGAGCGAGCGGACGCGCGTGCGGAGACACGCAGGTAGACGCGTGCGGTGGTTGCGTTTATACTCTCCGGGAGGAGCCCTGGCGCGACCTTAATAACAGCATGCGTTTCACACTGCGCCGTGCCGAGTAAACTTTACAAAATATCACACCGAGGGGGCCGATTGGCGCGCCATTCTCTTCGGGCCGGCAAATGAATCAGAAAATATCAACGGGAGCTTCCCACACGTGTCGGGTCACGTGTTAGATAATTAGATATTCTTTAGGCCGTGCGCGCGCTGTAAGGTCGGCCACTGCTGTTCCATTAGATCCGGCGAGCCGATCGGGACCTTCGCGCCGCCACCCCCGCGGACGGGAGTGGCGTCTCGAAAACAAGCGTCGCTTCTTTACATCTATCATCGACAGATCTAATGGTCGGATAGCGTGAGCCGACCATAGTTCAAGTATCGTTTGACTCATCGGCTCTCATCTCCGATCGGATGTCGCGGTCGCGCTCGGGGCGTTTTTCTCACGGCCGGAAATTAATTAACTACGGTAACTCGCGGTCGCGCGCGTTCGTGTCGGCGATCGAGAGAAATCACCGTGACTGATCGCCGCGTGAAAGCGCGCGCGCGCGCGCATGAGCCGGCCGAGCGCGATTTAATATTTCACGCAATCGCGACGCGAGCGGCTCGAGCGGAATTACGACGTAAACCCGATTTAACCCCCGGAATAACCCGTGCCGTGCCGTTACAACTGCGCGCAAACGGCCCGCGAAATGTGCTATCGCGCATGCGATACCGGTCCGTCGTTCGGCCGATTTATAATCGGCCAGTGAAAGTTTGCAACGGATGGGCCGCGCCAAGTGTGCGCGTCGCGTGTAAATCGCCGAACGGCGGAGACCGACCGGATAGACCCGACACGGCGGCGCGCGCAGCTCTCGCGCGTTTAAACGCCATGTGATTTCGGATTAAACAAGCCGGGGCGGGCGGTGGGTGGAGTGAATTTCGGCCGGGCGCTGTAAAATGGCATTTTGTAACGAGCAACGTTGCGGTGCCGGCCGACTTGGGGATTAATGCAACCCGGGCTTTACATTTCATTGGCTCGCGGGTTCGACTCCCGTTTGCGTTTATACGCGCGTAAATGGAGGCGTTAAACCGACTGCCTGACAACTCTGATAATTGCCCGGCGCGTAAAACCCGTTACGAGCCTTGTTTGTCAGTTTCGCCAACGCGTATTACCGCGTTGCCACGCGTACATTCGATATTATCTCTCTTTCTCTTAGTCTCTCTCTCTCTCTCTCTCTCTCTCTCTCTCTCTCTCTCTCTTTCTCCGCCCTTTGGCATTTCTCGTGCGTTACAAGGCATTGCTCGGCGTTACATCGTTGACGGAAGATGAGCGATCGAAGCTTCGATCATCAACCCTCAACCGACGACATCAACTATAAGATAAATCCGGACGAGTTTACGACAAGCGCGACCTCCCTTCGGCGAGCCTTCGGCCGAAACAAGATGCACATCACCGTGACAAATTAACGTGACGATAACCATTATCGTCATTCTTCATCTTCCAGAGTGCCTCGTCGTAATCGCGCGTGTCCGAGTTCCGCAAAATCACGCGCGCCTGAACCGCGAACGTTTCCTGCAACAACGGCCGCGCGTGTACGCGCTCGCGCGCACATAACACACGCCTACTATTACGAGAATTCATTTTCCAGACACACGCCGTTCCATTGAATGAAGACGGCGGCGTTAATTTATCGGCGCGACATTTGCAGTTCGATTATTCCGCGCGTTGTAACGGCCAATTACAGCCTGCTGTCTCTGTCTTTCTCTCTCTCTCTCTCTCTTTCTTCCTTGTCGTCGCCGCGTTGTACGTACGTACACACGTATCGTATCGTAAACCTAATAACCGCCGGTCACAAACACGACGCGCGTAATACGGGGAATAAATAATTATCGATGTATCACCGCGTGATGCAATGCAAATTATGCGCTTTCGTGTCGCATTAGACGCTGCCGGTCGCGCTCGGAGTCCGCACTTACGAGAAATTAATGTAAACGCACACACACACGCGCGTGTTGCCTGCGCGCGCGCGCGCGCGCGCGCGTGCGTGCGTGTGTGTGTGTGTGGCTCTATACGCAGGCCTTTATTACCCCGCTGTCGACCGCACGCAGCACTCGTCGACTCCTACGCAAACAGCATTGTTTGGACACGATTACGGAAAGAAATCGAAACCGTGCCGCGCGGAATAACAAACGACCGCGAGATTACGCGCCGCGCCGCTATTACGTCCGCACGTGTCGTAATCTGTCGAGATGATCGACCGGCGGAATAAGCGGCGGTGCCGCGCATCGAAACGCAAAATGCGCGTCACACGCGTGTAACGCCATTTTCATAATTGCTGAATTAGATTCGGCTATCGCGCGCGCTCTCGGCAATTAACGAGCGACTCCAGTCGACTATTCGCCACGGCTGGCTTTTAACAACATCCCGCTGTCGGATCATCGACGAAGGAGATCAGCAACAAAGACGGCTATCACCCGCTTGATAGATGACTCGTCTCTGCTCAATACAATGGAGCGAAATTTGATTGATAAATCGAGCGAGAATTTTTCACGGTGCATCGTGATAATTTTCGTGACAAAAGGACGCGAGGCGTTTAGTGAGCATTGGAAAAAACAAGAAAAAAAAAAGCGATGTTCATTTTTCACTCTTGTTTAACTTGTCTATACGTGTTGAATGTAGTTTTCAGCCGCGAACGTTCCCGCAGAAAGGGTGAAGAAACGCCGCGGCATTAAGGTAAGTGAAAGTGGGTACGAGGGATGGTTTCCGGCTAACCGCCATCGGCTTTCACCCCTTTCGGCGAACTTCCACCCACCGACCAAGTGATTAAAAACAATTACCGTTTCTCGTCGCTCGTCGGACCCTTCCCTCCTCGCGCAGTAATGAGCATCCCATTGCGTCCAGGGGAAGAGAGAAAGAAAGAGAGAGAGAGAGAGAGAGAGAGAGAGAGAGAGAGAGAGAGAGAGAGAGAGAGAGAGAGGGAGAGAAAGAGAAAGAAAATGGAAAGAAATTGATGGAAAGTCGCGGCGCGCGCGTATTTTCACCCTCGACGGCACGAGAAAATCTCGCGATTAATTCCTTTCTTTCTTTCCTCTCGAAATCGAAAATGCACGGTGTGTACAGCCCGTAATCGAGCCTCGATCGAGAATCGCCGTACGAATCGAAACGGCCGGCTGTCCTGTCTCGCGGTTGCTCGCCGGTGCGTCGGCTGGCTCTATTTGCGCGCAACGCAAACTCTACGAAAACATCTCTCTCCGGGCACAGATACGGCGCGGATTCTCCATCCGACCGGAGGATGAGCGAACTTTCGCGGTGCGCGAGCGAGACGGAAGCTGAATACTTGCGCAAACAAGGGTGGATCTCTCATGTTAAATCACTGGGTAACTTCGGGAACCGAGCTAGCTAGCTCGCTCTCGCACGTACATCGTCGAATCAGAAACTAGCGGCGAAGCCCCGGGAACATTGAACTGAATGGATTCCCGCGGAGTTTGGAAATGCCGGGGCTAATTAACAATTACGACGGGGGAGGCCACGACGGCTATTCATAATCATAATCGACGGGCCATGGAGACTTCTCCATGGAGGAGTCTATTGTTGGCGGAACTACCGCGGCGTCGCTCCCGACAAAAGACAACGTCGTGTCTGTGGTCGTCCGCAGCGGGTGATGCGCCTTGCGTCCTCCCCTCCCCTCCCCCTCACCTTCTTCGGCTCTGTTGATATTGCCTTCCGTCTGGGATACAGCGACGGATTATACTCACGTAATTTACTACACACTCGTGATATACACACATCCGCGGCTACCTTCCCGACGAAAAATAACAGAATACGGAAGAGAGGAGAGATCTCCCAGAGTTGTCTCGACGAGTTTCCTCGTCGTCGCGTTTCAGGCGACGTTATCGCATCCACGGTGATCAAACGGATCGATCGAGTTGCCGCAACTCTGCGAAACCGTGCGCGTCAGCAGCTCGCATATTGGCTGTTTTCGTCTACAATTTACTCCCTTGAGAGTTTTGATAATTTATTTATCTTTTCCTTTGGTAGGCATAAGAAAGAGACGCGAAAAGCTCGTCAGACTCGCAAGTCACCCCCCTCGTGTCGTCGTCGCGGCGAGATATTTCCGCGGACGCCCCTAATGGATTTGACTCGATTTCGAGAACGGTTGCGTGCGATATGACGCATGTGGCGCGTTTATCGATCGGGCCGAGTGATACGCGAGTAGAGAGCAATCAGCCCGACATATTGATAGTCTCTGAGAGATGCATGAAGCTCGTCGATGAAGAGAGATGCTCAATGTTTACAGACAAAAATTCAATGCTTTCCATTAAAGAACGACGTGCGAGAGCGCGCACGATCTCTCTCTCTCTCTCTCTCTCTCCCCCTTCTCTCTCCTTCTCTCCCTCGCTCGCATCGGACGCAGCGGAGCATTGCGCGTGTAACGTAAGAGCCGCTCGTTATAGCGGATGAGACGGAGAGGGGAAGAGGGCTGAACCGTTGAATTGATGAAGCGCTCGCGTTTTCCCTGCTAACGCAGCGCGCGTCAATTTTTATTACACCGATAATGCGTGATATAAGCGCGCGGGCTAAGCGAGATGCTTCGGTAAACGTTCAACGGGAGTGCTTTCGCGTTTCGCAGCCCTCACGAACGATAGAGTTAATCCATTTTCCGGCGGCGCGCTGGAATTCGTTCGGCCCCGCTAATAAGAAAACGACGCGATCCTCGGAGAGTTCGGAAAGAACCCATGGTATTACCGGCGCAGCGCGTCGCGTGCTGGCTTCTTTTCAATCTCCATCGAATCGACTCTGCGTTTAATCAATCGCACTTGGCGCAATTAAATTCCCTTAACGAGGCCGGCAGTTCTGGAAATTAACAGAGCCGAGAGCTCGCCGGCCGCATAGATTAAAATCGGTTTGCTCTCTCTCGCTCTCGCTCTCGCTCTCTCTCTCTCTCTCTCTCTCTCTCTCTCTCTCTCTCTCTCTCTCTCTCTCTCTCTCTCTCTCTCTCGCTCGCTCCACTCCCTTTCTCTGGGCGAACGCTGGTCTGAGTGTATTCTCTCAGCCCTGTCGCCACCCTCTCGTTCACTCTCGCTCTCTTTCTCTTTCTCATTCGCTCCCTCGTTCTTCATCTAACCACCCCTTACAGCCGTCTCTCATCGGTCCGCACCGAATTTCCGACCACCCACCACCGCTAACACCCTGTCAGCAATATCGTAAGTAATTAAACAATTTGCCTACAGATGGAGTTTTTAGCCGAAGCATTTCGCACTTGCTCTTACGCGGACCTCAGACCTGGCACTCGGTACTCTCTCATCACTATGCATAACCGCATTGCTCCTATATTAAAGCGTCCGGGCATCGCGCGCCGCTAAAATGCTCGCGTGATTAAAAATGCTGTCGCGAAAATTCCGACATCAGCAGAATGTCAGACACGACCGGCCCCGGGGGTGCGTTATACGCGTCTCTCTCTCTGTGTGTGTACGTGTGTATGTGTGCAACGCCGTGGCGACCCTTTACAACGTTCTCGCACGTCGACAACCTGTCGGCCACGCGCGCTCGCACGCAGTCGGAAAGCTCTTCACGCTCCGGTAATTAATCGCGGAAAACGAAGAGAGCGAGAAAGCGAGCGAGCGAGCGAGCGAGAGAGAGAGAGAGAGAGAGAGAGAGAGAGAGAGAGAGAGAGAGAGAGAAGAGGTAGAGGAGATATGAAGAGAGGGTGAATCGCGAAACACACTCGGACGCGAGAATCTTCGTTCGCCGTGAGAGAGTCGGGCGACTCGCGCGCTCGTGATCGATACGATCGGACCGCGCTCGGAGCGTCGGCGTTCTCCTGAATGATTGATCGTCGCATTCAGTGAAAAGCAATACACATTTATACATATATACACGACACGACCGCTCGCTTCCGGACGAGTACGAGCGCATCGCCTACGCGCGCCAAATAACAGCCTGGAAGCAGCGCGAGCGAATCGTATAGAGCCGCAGCGGCGGGGTTAATTTTACTGCCGGCTTTTACACTCGCTTTCCGCAAACCAACGTTCGCTCGAGGCGGCGGCACCGAGGGAGAATAAACGCGCGTACGACGAAATCCATTTTACGCACCTGGCGGTTTTCCAGTAGTTAAAAAACTTGCCGGGACGACGCGTCGTGTCGCGTCGCGTCGCGTCGCTTCGCATCGCGCCGAGGAGAAACGGTCGGCCGGCGGTTTGTGCGAAAGGAAGGAAGAAAGAAAGAAAGAAAGAAAGGAAGGAAGGAAGGAAGGAAGGAAGGGGGAATCTAGCCCCGTCGCTCGCGCGGACGTTACAAAGGATACGTGGGTCGCTACGAAGGCGAGGGGTGACAATTTTTTTTCTCGTATAACCTGTCGTACGGCAGTTAGACGCTCAACCACGGACGGTGTTGAGCCTCGCTTGCGAGGCAAGAGCGCGTTGTATGGGGCTCGCCTTTTCCAGCGCTATCTGAATCTTTATGGGGTAGCTTAAACTACCGGGGGGTAAATAGTAAGGGCGGCTCGGCTAGTCGTAATGGCCATGTTCGGGCGGTCGTGTCACTTACCGGCTGTCTCTCTTTCTCTCTCCCTCTGTCTGCCGCTACCTTCCGCGTCACCGCGTGGAAAGGGTGGTGTGCGATTCGCATGTAAATCGCAAGTACATTCCTGAATCGTCGCGCGGATCCAAAGAAGATAAGGGCAACGACCGCGCGATGGGGAGCGTATTCTCAGTGTTCGTCAAATTGCCGCCCGCGAGGTCGCTGTTCATTTTCCGCGACCCGGCTCTGACACCGGCGATATCGCAGTGTCGTTTCCGACGAGCATGACGACAATCAACATCTTGGCGACAACTGAGCGCTGACAATTCGACCATTCAGCCCGATGATATCGTTCGTTGTCGCGAATGCATGCGCGAAATAATTCATCGCGCTCGTAAGATAAGTACGTTCTTTTTTCCCCGCGCGGGCAACGCGAGAGTAGCGCGTGATGGATGAAGAGAGAGAGAGAGAGAGAGAGAGAGAGCTTGGCAAAAAACATGAAAATCGTCGACACGATTAACTCTTGTTCGCGACGTGGGATTTATTCGCGTCGTGTTATCAACGCATTAGTATAATCGCGTCTCGGCGGCGCACTCCGTCGCTACAAATTTTAGCACGGTCATGCGTGCTCCGCGTCACTCCGTCAAACGCGTCGCGGCGCGCCGTTGGAAGGCTCAAAAAAATAATTTACAACCCTCGAGCAATACGAAGCCACGCGCGCGCTTGTATCGGTTACACGGTCCGGTGAAAAAGCGCACGGCCAACGTGACGAAGAACCGCGAAGAATGTTTCTCCATTGCCGGCCACGATAAAAAGAGGGGGGGGGAGGGCACAAGAGAGAATACAACGACGGCGTTCCTTACAACCCTTCGGCACGAAGGTATCGCACAGTCGCGACTACCAAACTGGTATACGCGATCGTGATAAAGCGTCACATGTGTATGCGTGTGTGTTGTCCCCTCACAATTCTCAGATCCGCAACGCGGCTGTCGGATCATAATCATCAAGAGAGAAAAACTGCATGAATAGATAGACGGCAAGACTCTCATTTCGCGAGAGTTCGAATAATCAAGCTATGCAAGCTCTCAAAGGAGCGCGCCTTGTGTACGCTAAAATTTCTTTAGTGATTTAATTCGATTCAATATGTCCTCATATTGACGTCTCCCTAATCCATGTAATTGCAAATTTTCCTTAATCTCGACGAAATAAAACGTAATTGGAATTCGCCAATCGCGCGCTCCGCTGTTCAATAAAGTCTACCACGAGAATGAGAGAAAGAGAGGAGGAGACACAGATCAAAGGAGAGCCGCTTTCAATGGAGCGTTGCGCGAGCCGCTCTGAAGAAACATTATATACCTATAAAAAAATCCGTCGACGACACACAAAGCCGAAGGCTCTTCCCGGAGGGAGATCGTGCGTCTCAACGAGAAGGGTATCCCATCTTTCTCTCTCTCTCGCTTTTCTCTATCAGATCTCGCTTTTGACGATTTGTCGTATTTAAGACCGCGCGATTTACGCGTCGTCGTCGTCGTCGCCGCCGCCGCCGCTGCCGCGAAGCGCCCGAAACTTTTGCCTTCCGCGTTTCACGACTGATTAAGTTTTACGCTCGTCGCGGAAGGAGACTATTCGTGCGCGACACACGAACGCATCGTACGGCGCTTATGGCGGTGGGAAGCAGCGAAAGAAAAAATCGGGGATTACGTATGCACACTCGTCAATCATTTAACGGACGGTAAGTCACCGTTCGTTAAGTGGAAAAATATGGGAATGTCCGGAGGGAGAAACGAGAAGCTGAAACATCGAGCGGCGCAGCGCGTGTTTTCGAGCGACACCGACCGGCCGGTCGGCCGGTGACCGAAGGCGGAAAGATCTGAAAGGGGAAATTGATCACAGGGAATATGTTATAGCAGCTCTCCTGTTATACAGAACGTTTGCGGAGCTCCGCGCGCTCGCGAGCACGCGTACGATATTCTCTATGAATATCGTACAGCGAGGCAACGCGCAACCAACGCCGACGGCTACGAGGCTCTCTGGCGTTCGTTCGATCTTTTCAACGGAGGACACACGCGGTCCGCAAACATGGTGCTTTAATTTTCTCGTGCAAATACAAGCTATAGCCCCGACAACGCTTCGCCCGCCCGCTCGCTCGCTCGCTCGCTCACCGATGTTTCCGACTTTGTCCTGCCGGCCCGTGCATCGTTAATATCCTCTTTCCGCGTCGATATATCTCGCTCTCTCGCAGAGACGTATAATTAAAACCGCGCCGAGCGATTTTTCCTTCCGCACACGGGGGCGAGAGCGCGCATTTATGTCGTGCAACGGACCGTCGCTTCGTCCAATTTGCTATAATTCCCGTTAATTACGCTCTTTAAGCCCGCTCCGGCGAGAGAAGCCTTAGAATCGCTTAATGTCCGGAAAAGTGATCAGCCTGCGTCTGCGAATCGCTCTTAGGCGCGTCGCTCTTCGAGTAACAGAGTTATCGTTTGTTATCGCGAAGATGTATCGTTTGTCAGGCGACGAAACTAAATTGGAAGCTTCAAATTCAGCTTACGAAATGAATGGAGGAGTTTCGTCGCGAGACCGGCAGTTTCGTCGCGAGTGCCGGTTACAATAATTTCGGAATAATCAGAACGCGGAAAGTGACGTACTACGGATTCGCGTAGCGCGGATCGCGCCACGTATTGTCGGCACGCCGCGATCTCGCCCGACGATATCAATTTCGCGAGCGCGGGTTCTTCGATCGCGAGAGAAGACGGAAAGGACGCGAGGACGATTTATCACGACGCGGCGTGTACGACGTCGGCCGTCTGACTTGCGAAAGCACGAGAGCGCGCGACTCTCCTTTTTCCCGGGAATGCAAATCATCCCGCGGTACGGGACGCGCTCGCGACGGTGTCGCGCCGGAATAAATTGAGAAAGATGTGGACGGAGATGACGTTCAGAATCGAGCTACGAGAGAAAGCGACAAAAGTATACGCGCGACACGCACCCTTCATACATCACGCGTAATTGGCTGGCATTCAGATATCGGGAAATCGAGTTTCGCCTTCATCCACCTCGTGCTGGGCCAATTTTCCCGCGAGAGAATCGAGAGAGAGAGAGAGAGAGAGAGAGAGAGAGAGAGAGAGAGAGAGAGAGAGAGTGGGAAAGAGAGAAACCCTTGTCATTCTCCAAATTTCCTCGAGTGCAATCTCACTGGAAAAACGAGCGGAAATTCACTCGAAGCGATGCTGGAAATACTGCCGCGCGGAATCGCGAGAGAGGAAACGTCTCGCTCAGGCTTGGAATAGATTCTGACTCTGTACGAGTAAACGTCTCGATCGATTTGAGTGAACTTTGACATTGGTAAGACGGAGGAATACGTCGGATTCTCTCTTTAGTTTCGAGTGAGAGCTTCTATTCACTCGTGAGATTCACAGTGGAGAATTCACTCCATACGAGTGGACAGTCCGTACGGATTCCGGCCGCCGCTTTACTTTCCCAATGAAACTTTATTCTGAGAAATTCGGAGAGTAGCCTCGACGACGCGAAGTAACCCGAGTTCTCTCATGTTCGACGGATCTCACGAGCGGAATTCGCGCGCGACGGACGAGAATCGCAACAGTTGCGGTCGCCGTCTCGATAGGCGACTCTGTCGCCCTTTCGCTACGTCGCGCGCGCTCTGCTGTGTTTACCGAGCTCACCCCCAACTACCCCAAATAGAGGAGACACCGTCTCCAATCGCGCAAATGGCAGCGCCAGCGGCGAGCACCCTCGTTTAACACCTCGCTCGTGCTCGACAAGCGTAAAAGCCAACGTTCGACGACGATCAACCCTTTTCGCGCACCACCACCCCCTCCGTGATCGACGGCAACGGTGATGGAGGAGAAGAATCCTCGGCCGAGTGCACGGACAAAGGTGAACGGCAGTGTGACGAGTGTGAGAGACGCGCGTGTTTAACACGGCTGTCAGCGGCGGATCAGCGGAGTAAAGCCGCAACACACTGACCACTGGTCAGTTCCCATAGAACAGGAAGAGCCTGATGCTCGGCCGGTCGACAATACGACGGCCGGCCGAGAGCCGTTGTTTGGTAATCACGAGAGACCGGCCGGCAACAATCGGCTCGAGACGAGCTACTCTCGGAACAATCCTAAGTACCGTGAGACGCGCGGCCCGCCGACGTGTCTTAGCGAGACAACCACGAGCGGCCACGACTAATTGACGCTCGTCAATTTGCGGCTACCGCCGGTCGAAGGGGTTTATTTCGGCGCGAATGATACGCAGAATGCGGGACCGCGCACGATGCTAACAGCCGCGAGACGAATGGAATGGACGACCGACGTCCGACACGTGGACGCTGTCTATCTTCATTTTCTGGAGACGAAGAGTCCACAACGGAGAGAGAGAGAGAGAGAGAGAGAGAGAGAGAGAGAGAGAGAGAATGAGAAAGGGATGAAAGGGGGATCGATTTGTTCCCAGGTGAAACTCGAAACCGGATGTGGCGAAATCAGGGTTCGGACGCTCGCAGACGAATGAGTCATTAGAAATTAATGGGATTGGATTTTTTAACGAGAGTGAAAAAGCAATGAGAGAGAGAGAGAGAGAGAGAGAAGCGGACTGAGAGAAAATACGTAAATCGAATCTTGCAGTCCTGGCCGTGGCCGGTTTTTTATTACGATATATCGGCAGAAAGAGATCAACATTCTTTGCGTTAGATGTGCGCAAAAGTCCAACAAAGGAATGCCGGTGAAGCTTCGAGACGAGATTGGAGATACCCGGTTATATGTTTGTAATAAATAAGGCGCGCCGCTGAAAGGAACGAATAAGCGCGGGACTCGTCGGATCATTATAAACAGACGGGAGGGAGAGAGAGAGAGAGAGAGATTCCGGGCACGATTTTCCAGATTCCTTTCTTTCGCGAGTGACATGTGGGGTTCAAATTGACCGGTATATACCGAACGCGCGTCACCCTTGAGGAGGAGAGCCCGTCGAGGGTAGCCAAGCGGTATCGGCTTACCCCAATTTCACCCCAATCATTCTGAAACCCAAAACCCCGCCGTATAACCGTTCCTCTTTCTCCCTCTCTTTCTCTTTCCTTCTCTCTTTCTCTTCTCCGCGCATCCGTCTTTATACGTATGTTGATGATATTGATATCGGGAGAAGAGGAAAAGACGACGAATGGGGGATCAGCGAGGGGGGTGAAAGGACGCGAGCGTTGTCCATCGTGGAGAGAAAGAGAGGCACGACGGGAGGAGCGGGGAATTTGACAAATCGCGACGCGTCAGAATTTTCGTGCGTCGATTTTTCACGTCGGCAGAAAGGCCAAGAACAAGAGGGACCCGCTTCGAGCATTTTTCAAGCAGTCGTTCGGAACGAAATCGTCGAATCCCCGCAAGTAAGAGAGAGAAAGTACGCACCGCGCGAGAGTACGTCCGTCGGTGCGTACAGAAGTCGAGAGAGAAATCGCCGACGATTTCCTTAAACTGGCGCTTCCACGCCGATAATGCGATTGGTTGGTCGCGCTCGCGCGAAAAACCGACGACATGTCCTCGTGCGACTCGCGCCATGCGAATCGCACCGGTGCTTCTTCGTCCTTGTCTCGTTGGCGAGGAGAGGAAGAGCTTCGGGAGATTTACAATTAACGATCTAAGGTAGAACCTCGTGATCCGTCCAACGCTTGGGCAAGAAAGAGAAGGAAATAATCGTCCTCGAGATCTCGTCAGTAAATTCGTGTTAAACCTCCCCCCCTCAAAAAAGAGAAAAGAGAGAGACAAACTAAAACGAAGCGGTAAAAATCCGTTGAAACGCAATTTCCGCGGCTGGAGAAACCCGCGAGTACGAATGCGAGTAACCGCACGGCGCGGCAGCATTTAAAACTTTACGCCGGCTTTTACGCGGTTCCCCGGCGTCTCCGTGCGTTTATGAAGAAGCAAAAGAAGTCACAGCGCGCTAATAGAGAAACGCTCCGAGAGAGGCAACGAAGCGATAAATTAATTTATCTGCTTCATCGCCGATAAAATCTGTCCGAAGGGAGTCCGACTCGCGGGCGCGCGCCGCGCTCGCGAGATGCGAGATGCGAGATGCGATCTCCGATCCGAGCGTTAAGGTATGCACGGTAGCGCGCGCTCGCCGGTACGAGGCGACAGGTACGAACGAACACCGCTCTTAAAGCTTTAATTACCGGTACGTGTGTCCCGATATTAATAACAATATCGGAGCGAGCCGCGCTGCGCCGCTAGCCGCGGGCGCTCACTCTCTCTCTCTCTCTCTCTCTCTCTCTTCCTTTCTCTCTCCTTCTGCTTCCCCCCCCCGCTGCCGGAATCGTAAAACAAAGTAGATACGCGAGGACCGGTCGGCGTTTCTTTCGACTCCGTTTATTGCGCCGGTTGTTCGCTTCGCGCGCACGGCCGGCCATACACGACTAATCGCGAGTCCGCGCGCGAGCTCCGCGGCGCGTACGAGAGCGGCTAGGAAATGTAAATTAACGTCCCTCTCCCTCCCCCACCTCTCTCACTCTCTCACTCTCTCTCCCTCGGTGTCTCTCTTTCTATCGCCAGTGCGCCCAGGTAATCACGCCTCGGCGATAAAAACGTGATAAACGAGCGGAGAGTGGTCCCGAGAGCCGCGATGCTTATCGCGCGTAACTCCCTTTTTTTTTTCAGCCACCGAACGCCACGGAAAGATCCCACTCGCGCTCGCGCTCGCGCGCGTTTACGTCACGATGCTCAGCCTTTCGACGGCGAGTCGCACCGGCACGGCATGCCTCTTCTGTCTCCACGCGACTCTCACGCACTTCGTACGCACGCACGCACAGGCCTACGCGTACGCGTGAGTGTCGTCGAGTGCCGTCGACCAAGTGCGTCCCCGTCATGAAGTGCGTTAAAGAGACATCATTTTCGGCCTGTTCCGGCGGAAAGGCTTTTCCACGTGTTCCTTCGCGCCGCTGCTGTGTTCCTTTCGCCCCGAGCTATGTAACGCGACCCTGTCTCTCTCTCTCTCTCTCTCTGTCTCTCTCTCTCTCTGTCTCTGTCTCTGTCTCATTCATTTTCTCCCTTTCGTTCTCTTTCTCGTTCCGTACCGTTCGCGCTCGGTTACCTGGCTGCATCGCGATCCTGAATAGAGAGACGCGGCCGCTTGTTCTCCTCTCATTAACGCCGAGATGGATCCATTCATCGGCTGGATACCCTTCCCGGTCGCGCGTTAGCGCCGCGACCCGCGGGAAAATGAAAAATGAACGGGGATTAACGCGTGGTCGACTACCGTCGTCCGTTGTACCGGAGTTACGCGCCTGCACTGCTGGTACCCTGTGGTCGTTTATCCGCCGTGCGCGCAGGTACACATTCCTCTCCCTTTTTTATCCCCGTTTCTTTTTTCTCTCTGTTTCGCTCGCGCTCGAGAGTCGACGTCAAAGCGCGCGCACGGCGGTGTATCTCGGGAATTGATCGAACGGCGAACGAGGCTTTCCGAGAGGGAAGAAGAACGATACGCCGAAGGCGCGGGTCAGAGTGCAACGCGCTTAATTGGATAACGACTCCAAGTGAGGAACCGAGCTTAATAATGAGACACCGACGGAGGCACCCCGGACGACCCCGGGCGCCGCCGCTTCAATGGCTTCGTGAAAAAGAGCGAGCACACTGAGCAGCTATCACACACAGGCATACACCGGTCGTCGGCTTTTAAATCAGACGACTCTAATCGAGACGAGCAAGCGTCGAAATTCAATATCGGGAGGCCGAGCGGAGGAGATTGAACGCCCGTCGAAAGTAAGATATTACGTTGAGCCGCGAGAACGTGACTCGCAGGATCGTCACGGGCGTAACGAAAACTTGAGTTCACCGCGTG
Organism: Harpegnathos saltator; assembly: GCF_003227715.2. Classification (NCBI taxonomy): domain Eukaryota; kingdom Metazoa; phylum Arthropoda; class Insecta; order Hymenoptera; family Formicidae; genus Harpegnathos; species Harpegnathos saltator. The sequence goes on along the minus strand of NW_020229966.1, from coordinate 718,491 downwards.
TAATCGCTGACGAAGGTTGGGCGAGCGCAAAACACACACAGCATAGCACACAGGCAGATTCTGAATCGTGGGGGAGGGAAAGGGGGAGGGGAGTTAACGCGATACGATCTCCGGAAATAGCTTCGGGAACGATGATAAGGGTGCTCTCTTGTTCTCTCTCCTCTGTCTCTTCCTCTCGCGAGAGAGAGAGAGAGAGAGAAAGAGAGAGAGAGAGAGGACGAGCGAGCGCAGACGTTCTCCCACGTGATTTTAATAAATTAAACGAACTAAAGTATGACGCGCGCGCGCACGCAGGTGGGCGCTCGCGCGGCCGCGCGCGCTTCGGAATCGACATCGCTCGTTAATGAGAGAGCGGTGGTTGCCGGTCACACCATCGCGTCACGCCATCGGGGCGGCCCAGCAGGAACACCCCATCGTGAGAGCATCTCTGTTCCGAAACACCATAGAGCCTATTCACGACGCGCCGGCCACCGTGAGGCGGCGACGACGCGGCGGGGGGAGGAACCCTCATACAGGCGCGGGGGGCACCGACACGTGACTGCTTTATAGCGTGCAGCTCGACGACGAAGGGGCCGCTGATCGAAGGGACGGTCATCTTTTGACCCTGCGCGTCCCCGCCGGCCGGTCTCGCGCCGCGGACCAAAGTTACCCGTCCCGTCCGGGGTGGGGACGGTTATTGTGATGCGCGGAACATATTTATACCGAAAGTGCGTATTGTTTCATTGGCCGCGACAACGTGTACAAAGGACGAGCGGGGGGGAGGGGGAGCCGCGGTGTCCCCGCGCTCTCCTGCTTTTTATATATTTTTCACTTTCGAGATCGCTGAAACGCGCGCGCCGGAGAACGACGGAGAGTGGCGGGGGGTCTCTCTGTCTGGAGAGAGGGAGGGAGGGAGGGAGGGAGGGAGGGAGGGAGGGAGGGAACGAGCGAGCGTAGCCAGAAGCATTACAAAACACAATTTCCGGGAGCGGCTGCTGGAACGATTTTTCGTACGAGCGGCAGAAAGAAAGAGAGGGGAGAGGCGGGAGAGGGTGAACGAGCGCGAACGGGGAGCAGTTCAATGCGTTTTCGGCTCGACATCAATCGGCGGCGCCGAGGCACAAAGGGGAAGGATCCCGTCAGTATGAACGGCGCAAAACGGCTTCCGCGTAATTAATGCGACGAAACGGACGCGGAGAGATCACGGCTCCGGCGCGCGCGGGGGAGGGGGTCACCTGTTAATAATAAATATACGCGGCGCTGTCACTTGCGGGATTGCATCGTTGCGGTACGAGCGAGCTAGCGAGAGGAAAAACTTCTTTTCAAGACGTACAAACGAAATAGTGAAATGGCAAGATTCGTTATTCGCCGCGCGAGCCGCCACGTGCGAGAAAAGAGTCGCTGGTTCTGCAGATGCGTCCGCGTAAAAAACGACCCGTTTCGCGTTGAATAAAGTGTTACGCCGTTAAATAAACGCCGGGCTCGTGATCGCCGCGACGAAACTGACCCCCCCCTCTCTCTCTCTCTCTCTCTCTCTCTCTCTCTCTCTCTCTCTCTCTCTCTCTCTCTCGGCTGGCATATATCGTATCCTCCAGACGTTCAGCCTTGCGAAACGCAAGCACCTCTCACCGTGTGGCACGCGCGGTAATTCCCAGGGCGCAATCGAGACATCCGACGTGCACGCTTATCATCGTGTATGGTATGGTACGCGCGCACCGCGCAACCTGATTGCTCTTCGGCTTCGCGTAGCATCCTTTCCGCGTAAAAGCGCTATTACACGCGGTTTTACTCGCGAGCAATTTGCCCGATACACCCACCGTCGCTATGTTGACGCAACACGGCGGATCGGACGTACGCTAAGCCCGCGGGGTCGCCCGACACGCAATGCGGTTAGACGATTGGGACTTTCTAACCGTCCCAGCGCTGCTGATTTCTGACTGATCGATTTGTTATTCGTCATTCCGAGAAGCTGAAACGACGTGTCGAGATGGTAATTTATGAGCCGGCTTCGCGTTAATAATCCGTGCCGGATCAGAGTAGAAAAATTCCAGTTCGTGGAAACTCAACTGAAGAGAAGAAGCGGACAGACTCGTCTGCGAACATCCGGCTGTGTGGAGAGACGCGTTTAAGATGCGAACCGATGCGAGGACGATTGATTGGGCAGGAAGTCCTTGCGGGGTACCTTCTCGTTCTTGCAACCGAATTTTCGTCCGATCCGCGGCTAACCAAACATTCAGTTACCCTCAATGGGCTTTTCTTTTTTGTACGCGCGGGAAATGAATGCGGATACGGTAAATTGTAAGACACCGACAACCTAAATTACATCGGTCGAAATCAAAGCGACATTCTGTCGCGGTCAGGGTAGAACGCGTTTCGCAAACCTGCGTCCGGGATATTTTTGCTCAAGCGGCTCGACTCCGTCGCTTTTTGCGGGGAATCATGAAACGATCGGACTCGAGATCGGAGAGACGCGCGGCCTCCGCCGCGGCGGATTTATCATTTTCAGCAATTTTCGCGTCAGTTTTACGAGACACCACGTCGCATGTGCGCGCGGAGGCGAATCAGGCACCGAGACGGCACGTATTGCGGAGGCCACGAGGAAACAATAAGTTGCACGTGTCCGGGCCGTCCGGCTCGGTGGCGCGCGGCGTGACTACCCGCAGAAAAGTGACCGGCGAAAAACGTGACGGCGTGTGCGTGCAGTGTGTACGGGGTGTGCGCTAGGTATCTCGAGTTTCCCCTTGCCTATTTGCGAAGCGTAAGGCGTATCCTGTGTATACGCAACGATCCAACGGCGAGCCGAATCAAACGATCCTCAGATTACCATAATTAATTCTATCGCGCGGTCTCTTGACACGAATAAACCGACGCGAATCGCAGGGAGGGACTTTTAATTCGAGAGCCTGCTTCGAAGCGTATACGCATCGGAAACGAGTCGAGTGTCAAGAAGCCGTGGGAAACGGACCGTCTCTGGTGGATTCGCATTGCCTCATTGAAGAGGAATACGAATCGAAATCGGAAAGGTGCTAATACCCTCTGAATGCTTCGCGCTAAAATTTCAGCCGAAACGCGAGCGAACGTTGGCGGATAATGAAATACCGCCACGCCGCTCCGCAAGAGCGAACGACGCTTCGCTCACTTATGCTTCGAGTGGATTCTAATTCCGTATGTGAGCGAATGTTTCAATCGACCAGAGTGAATACGTTCCCGCCCGTCGATGGAACACGTCAGATTCCCTCTTCAATTTGAAGCAGAAATATTCGCTCGACGACTCAGAGCGGAGAACTCAATATGAGCCAGGGAGTCGCTCCAGGGATTTCGAGTGACTCGACGATCGCTCTGCTTTCTCGAATATAATCTCAAATTTTACTCCACAAAATTTACGCTTGTGTGTAACCGTTCGCGGGATAGGAGTTTCCCTCCCCCCCTCGCGGCGATTGCATACACACCGGGAAAATCGCATTTCGATTTTTATTTCATCTCAGTATCCGGATCCGCTATTATATGACTTCTCGGGAAATTAACCCGTATTTCGATTTCCCGGGAATGTATATTACATTCCCGCCGATCGTGCGCCTCCGACGAAACCATATCGCGCGAATATCGATTTGAAAAGACCGCGGCGCGATCGACGAATTCTCCAGTCAGCGCCCACGTCGCGGCTCCGCTCGCGAGAGCTATCTCTCTCTCTCTCTCGCGAGATCGCCGACGCGGAATTATATCGTATCGCGGCCGTAAGTCGCGGCGGTAAGTATACGGCAGGACATGCGGACGGACACGGACTTGCGAAACGCGCGTCACGGAGGACGGGAGGAGAACGGGTTGCATGGGTTTCCGCGGTGAGTTATGGTCATCGCGAGTGCGCGCTCACTCGTGTGCATGTGGGTGCCCCCGTCGCGGCGATACGTCCGTGCGACGGCGCAGGAATAATAAAATAAAAGCGGGGCGAGGGGTGACGGAGGAGCTCGCGTGTATCCGGCCCGCGACAATAATGGGCCGCCGTGTGAGCGCATCGATCGCCGGCGCCATTCGTCGATTGCCTGCGAGTCTCTCTCTCTCTCTCTCTCTCTCCCTCTCTCTCCCTCTCTCTCCCTCTCTCTCTCTCTCTGTCGTTGGAGATGTCGTCCTTTCTTCTCCCGTCTGTCCGAGCGCGCGGCTAACGAGGAGGTTCGTTCAAATATTATTAGACGGCTGAGCGACTCTCTATCTCTCTCGCGGCACTCCTCGGTCCGAAGCTTTCGCTCGCGATACAACACCACGGATATCTGTGTGTGTTTCCTTCGCAACGCGCTCCCGTGTAAAGGAGAAATCGTAAGCTAATGAAAGTTATTAAATTAATGCACGGACAATCTAGCACCGTGCACCGTGTTTCCGGGCTCAATTAGGGAACGTCGTTCTGGGCGCATTCGACGCGCATGGCGCTCGGCAGGTGAGCGAACGCGGACGCGAAAAGAACGGAGCGGAGCTGTCTCACCCCGGAAACGTTAACTCATCGAGTTTTCGTCCCCTCCCTCTCCCGAAAGGTCTGCGAGGAAGTATTTATTAGATTGGAATCTAAACACCCTTATGGGCCTAAAAGCGTATTTCCTTCGCCGTAGGTGGTTTTGTGAGCCGAAACGGCGACCCCTTAGCCGACTCCTCTCTCTCTCTCTCTCTCTCTCTCTCTCTCTCTCTCTCTCTCTCTTTTCCTGTAGGGTTCGAGAAATTAGCCGGTGCAGCTTTATTAGCCAACAACACGAAATCGCCGTCGCTCCTCGTAGGCTGAAATCGCGGCGGTGGCCGCCGTCGTCGGCGTCGTCATCCTCGCGTAACGTTCACCGCGTCCCTTCTCGACGCAATAAAATAATAATTACCCGCAATCGGCGGCGCAAATCAAATTTATAGCCGACGCGATAAGCTGCTTTTTTCCGCGTAGCGCCGGCGTAAATACACGTTTCGGCCGCCGCGAGATCCCGGATCGCAGATGTTGTCGACGGACCGCGGGACGGGATAATTCGATGTGTCCGGCCAGTCGAGTGGCCCGCGTGCGTATTATTCGCACATTCGAAAATACATTATCGCACATAACACACACACATACACAGAGAGAGAGAGACATGTATACGCCAGAAAACGCTCATCTGAACGGTCTGAACATCATTTATTCCGCGTCGCCCGTGACAGCCATCGTCGTCCTCCCGTCAAAACTTGGCGGAGCGGCGCGACGAAGGGTGAGGGCTCGGCTCTCACCCGGAGATCGATATTCAAAACCTCGTTCGCAGACAACGATTCGATTCGAATCAACGGGCGCGAGAACGAGAACGAGGAGGGACCGGAGCCACCTTTTCATCGGACAGTCCAAACAGAGAGAGAGAGAGAGAGAGAGAGAGAGAGAGAGAGAGGGAGAGAGCCGATGCACAGCAGCTCTCGGCAGATTCTGCGGGAGAGGAACGAGGCCCTCGCGAATCGGCGCGTACGCGCGCGAGATAAATCAAGCCTCGTCGTCGTCGGCTCATAAACCGTCATTTCCCATCATTAAAGTCGAGAGTCGAGCGAACATGGCCAGCCGACCGGAAACTGGCGTTTCAAAGGCCCACGGCGCGGTATATCCGTTCTGCTCAATTTCACCGATTTTCCGTCGCCTTTGTATCGGTTTATCGCTCCCGAGGGCCGATCATTAGTATCACCGTCAAACGACCGGCATTGTCGCGCCGCGTATTTACGGCGTATATCTACCTGCCCCTGATCCTCTCTATTCTTCACTCACTCTCTCTCTCTCTCTCTCTCTCTCTCTCTCTTCCCCCTCCCTCTCTCATCGCCCGGATCGCCGATGAGAGATCGACTACCGTCGCTAACCCCGCGGACCGGAACGCGCGCTCCTCCAACAGTTATTATTTATTGTACACGCGCCTTTACGGAAATAAGAGACTGCTAACGGTACGCGGCTGAGTTTATGATCCTTCGACTGCAACGTCGCTTGTATCCTTTCGATCCCCCGGCTTCTTGACAAATGACCCGCAGCATAGAGACTACCGTCGCCGTAGAGAAGCCGTCTCGATGGGCGCGCGCGCGCCTCGGAAGGATTCGTTTCGAAAGATTTAAGATCCGCGTTTTTCTCGCGTTCGCACTCTATCTCTATCTCCATCTCGTTTTCTCCGCGATGAATCCGCCGCGACGGCGACAAGACGCGAGATCGCGAGAAGATTACGAAAACGTTGTGCGTGCGTGCGCGCGCGTGCAAAAATGGTTGCTTCGCGCTTTACTGCAGCGTAGTAAAATTATGCACCCGACATATATCGAGAGTCCGATCACGCCTTAATTCCCCTTCCCCCGCGCGAAGCACCTGCACTTCTAATTTATCGACGACGATATCTACGGCGGATAAGCAGACGGTGTCGAGGGCACGGTGCGACTTCTCCGCGACAAGGTACGCTCGGGCGCAATTAGTTAATGCTGCGTAAATCGTCGGCGGCCGAACGCCGCCCGCGACGTTTCCTTCAAAACCGTTTTTACGCCTATCGGATAGGATTAGCCGCCGGTGCTCGCCTGCGAGCGCCAGGCGGTGAAAATTATGTCGCTAATAAATATCAACGTGCGGCCGGGTAATTCGCTTTAAGCTCCGCATTTAACTCACGCGCGCGCGCGGCTAGTAGTATATTCTGCAAGATAAAGAGCAAGAGAGAGCAAGAGAGAGAGAGAGAGAGAGAGAGAGAGAGAGAGGGGTGAGGAGTAGGACCAAGAAGGAGCGGGAAAAAGATCGTCGGATGAAAATGATTGCGAATCGAGAAGCGGAACCGCGCCGGCACGAAGCGGAGGGAACGGTAATGCAGGCGAACGTCACCGTCGCGATCCATCCACGTGACTAGATTTATCCGTTAATTCGGTGCTCTCCGTGCTGCTCCGGTGTGTTGGTCGCAATCCTATTAAACGTTACGGCGACAGTCGTAACACAGTTGCGAAATGCACCGCCGGACCGTAACGTGCTGCCGCGTCTTACGACAGATTGGCCAATCCGCAAACGCGCAGTCAAAGTGCAACATTGCTCATTCCACTTTGTGCGTGTGCGTGTGTGTGTGTGTGTGTGTGTGTGTGTGTGTGTGTGTGTGTGTGTGTGTGTGTGTGTGTGTGTGTGTGTGTGTGTGTGTGTGTGTGTGAGAGAGAGAGAGAGAGAGAGAGAAGGAAGAAAGAGAACAAAGAAAAGAGAAAAAGAATAACGACCGGCTAGCTCCAACTATGCTGCTAATTGATATCTCTGTAACGACGGTGTAATCATTCTTGATCCTTGCTGCGACGGGATATTTATTGGTCAATTCATCGATTTATCCCTCTTTAGCGCGTCTCACGTGCGTACGTGCGTGCGTACGTGCGCAATGTCACACCGACACGCGCCGTCGTCGTAGTCGTCGTCGCGCTTTCGTAACGCATTATTAGACCGTAACGCGTTCTCGCGTTACGAACGAATTGGCTAATCCTCATCAGGCTGCTCGCTCGTCCGTCCGTCCGCTCTGCTCGAGAGACGACGCGAGCGGCGAGACGCGAGAGCCGTCCGCGAGCGCGGCGGGACGAATCTCGCGCGTCTTTCAGGTGAGGCCACCTGGCCGAGTCGAGTGCCGTGTGAACCTGTCCCCTGTTCCCCGAGATACGGCGCTCGGCCGAAGAGACAGCCGAAGGGTAACTGTTTGTACAAGCGCCCCGGTATTTTTATCCGCGTGACGGTGACTCATAAAGATCAGAGCTCTCTTGCTCTTTCTCTCTCTCTCTCTCCCTTTCTCCCCGCGCGTATCCCCTCCTCTCTCGTGCTCCTTCTCATGTATATGCGCGCACACATAAACAGGCACCCCCATGAACTGCCGCGCACCCATCGCGCACCGCACGTATGAACACACGTACACACACACGCACACATACGCGCACACGCGGCGACGCACACGCGAGCCCGAAGGCGAAACGGAGGGCGGCAGTGGCGAGAGGAAGAAGAGAGGACAGGAGCGTGCTTGAATGTGTACTTAGCGGCGAGGAACACACTCGCTTCGCGTGTTAGGATAGAGATTATGTCGTCCAAGGAGTCTATAGTTAGTTAAGGCTACCATTCTTCGGCCGGGTGGCCCTTTCAAAGTGTCCGCCGAAAGAGATCGTGTCGCGGACGTTGCAACGTTCGTTCGCGCGCGCGCACCAACAATTAGATATTAATTCTATTCAGGCCTCTCTCACCTTCGCGGCACCGGGACACAGCCTCTTTCAGAGACGTGAGGGCGGATTAACCTCTTTCGATGGTACCTGCCCTCCTTTTTTCTCTTCCTCCCTCCCTCCCTCCCTCCCTCTCTCTCTCTCTCTCTCTCTCTCTCTCCTTCTTTTCCTACGGGAATCTGATTCCCGCCCGGTCGCTAGCCAGCCAGCCAGTCGCTTGGGACAAAGCCGAATTTGTCCGTCGCTTCACAAAGGAGTCCGCAAACAGTCACCCAGATTGGATAACCCGATATTTTCGAGCGGGAACTTGGCGCGCCCGAAACGAAAGGAAAATCCTTACGTCACGCGGGATTGCTTATTTAGGAGCGTGTACGCGTATAAATCGATGTTATTCGTGTACCTCGGTTCTATTTCCATCTTCTGCTCCTTTCGAGTGCCCGTTTTTTCTCGCCTATGTCAAATCACACACAAGGCGATTCCCATGGCCGCAATCGCGAGCGAACACCGCGCGCATTTCGAGTTCGATTCACGAATTCGAGCTTTATTCGTTCGGTTGCGCAGGCGAGCCCCGCGAGTCACGAGCGACACTTTGCGCGCACCCGCCGACCCGCCGACAATGCTGACGATGAGAGACACGTGATCGACGAGATTCATGAATTCAGGGACGAGGGACTTTCGTCCGCGGGCCGATTAAAAATTTCACCCTTGATCCTCGAGAGCCGTAATATTTCAGCGCAGCTGCGAAGATAATAACCAGACGGGCGTATTAAATATATATATACATAAGGCGTGTCTGTTTTGCGTCAACACGTTCGCTGGAAGCATCAGCGGCTGTTTCACTTTCCTTATCTACGCGCGGCTTAAACTACCCGGCGTAAATGGAGGAGATGATCCACCGTCACCCACGCGTATGCATGCATGAGAGAGGGAGATGGAGAAAGAGAGAGAGAGAGAGAGAGAGAGAGAGAGAGAGAAACAGGGCGGAAAAAAGCAGTAAACTCCCATAACATTCGTACGCCAGTCGCGGATAACAGATATATATATATATATATATCTCTCTCTCTCTCTCTCTTGCGATCTTTTTCCATTTGCAACCCGACCCTCTCATGAAGACGATCGAGGATCCGATGATGGCGTGAAACGCCTAGCGCGAAAGGGGCGGCTGCGCTGACTTTCCGCACGACAGCAATTTTTCTGAAAAACGACTGCCGGACACATGGCCCACCCATGAAGGACGACGGTGGCCGCGAAAATGCTACGGTTTATGGTTTTATAATGCGAATGGTTGACCAAAGGGGGACCCGGGATGAGGCGTAACACATGGCCGCCTGTGTCTACCGCCGCTTACTGCCAATCGCGCGCGCAGAAGAGAAACGTACGCGTATATGTGCGTGTATACGGCTGCGTGTGCAAAGGGGGTGACCGCTCTTCAACTGTCCACTACGGAACTGGGTAATGAGCCGTCACGTAGCCTGGGTTTACTCCCCAATAAAATCTATACCAGGATTCGGGGGATGTGTTTTTTCTCCGCTCTCGCATCGAGCGGCGTCATACATCATTCCTCGAAGCGTCGTCGTCGTCGTCGTCGTCGTCGTCGTCGTCGTCGTCGTCGTCAATGTCGTTGTCGACGATGTACCGCCGCACCGTTCCCGCTCGTACTTTTCACGATCACGATTCGATCAGCCGGTGGGTTGCGCGAGAACTTTGGATTTATTCGTTCGCGGATCGCCGACGTTTTTCCGTGGACGCGTTTCCGAGTTTTTAAGCGAGAAAGCGACCCGAAACGACGCACGGGCAATAAGAAAAACGTCCAGAGAGACGCTTGGCATGACAATTGATAGCCAACTAACGAATCAGTCAACTGATCAACCTCCTCTCCGACTAATCGTCGCAGCGACGTCACCGTGGCACACCCGGCACGTATCTCGCGTTATGCGTAACGCTTCGTTTCGCCGCTCAGAATACACGCTCTCCGTCGAGGAAGGCTTAAGAGAGCCGGGGAAATTCATAAAACACGTCGGCGACGATCGAGGCGCCGAGTATTCGACCGAAATAAATAACCACTGCTATGCGCGGCTTGATTTATGAGGGAAGCCTGATGTCTCCCCGGACGTCACCCGGCTTTAACACTCTTCGTGATCTTTAGACGCGCTCTAAAGCAACCCCCCCGGGCCCGATCAATAATACATCGCGCGCGCTCGACAGCGACGGCTTCTCCAGTTTCAGGTACCGCGTGCCTGAAATGAGTAATGCCAAACAAACGGAGTGCGTATCCATCTAGAAGCATCGACGACGACGATGACGACGACGACGACGACGACGACGACGACGACGGCGACGGCCACGTCGTCGTGGGAGACGCGCTATATTTACACGGCGGTGGTTTCGCCCTTTTTTACGGGCGCCCACGGTCGAATCGTTATATTTAGCGCTTGTTCGGCCCGACCAAAGCACCACCTTGTGACGTGTCAGACGCGCGACAAGTCGCGCTCGCCTTTTTATCGAACGGGAGTGACCCTACGGCTCGTGCACTATTTCAGGACTATTTCAGGGCGCATGGGAACGCGCTTCGGCAGGTGCCTCCAGCTGATTATAAATAATCAGAGTCTCTCTCTCTCTCTCTCTCTCTCCCTGCCTCCCTCCCTCTCACCCTTTCTCTCGTTCTCTCTTTCCGTCTCTCTCTCTCTCTCTCTCTCTCTCTCTCTCTCGCCTCTCTCGCTCGAGAGCGCCTGCTTCTCATGCGGCTCTCTTGACATGGATACACGCCGCCCGCTGCTCATGTCGAGGGGACCGCGATTTCAACATAAACGCGCGGGCGCACGCATCGCACGGGGGAGAGTTGAACGACAAAGTTCACTCGTTCTCTTTGTGCGCGATGCTCATTGAGCTGGCGTTCGCGTTCGCGTTCGTGCTCGCTGCGTGAATGTACTCGGGGCTCGAGATCATTCGTCGCTCGATACCTCCTCCTCGCGATGTCTGAGCTACGGTTATCTCGATACACACCGGCTCGATTCGTGCAGAGGGATATCCGCTAGGAGCGACGCGCGCGGGCGGGTTCAAGCACCGCTATTCGATCACTCGTACAAGCCTGGTTCGATCGGATCGGATCGGACCGCCCTGCCGCGCCGCGCCGCGATCCGCGCGGTGAATCGGCGCGGAAGTGAACGCGCGCGCGGTTTGAAAGCTCGTGGGTTTCAACAGGTGCTTTCGCGGACCTGGAGTATGCAGGTATGTGGAAGCAAGCACTCGTCCCCCGTGAAGACCTCTTACACGTGCGCACTCCACTTGTGCACAAAGCGGGCCCGTATATTTCTGCTTTCCATCTCGAGTGCTCGCAGAGGCTCTCTCGAAAAGTGTGCCGCGCCGAACGCGTACGCCTGTCTCTCTCCCTCTTCCTTTCTCTCTGATTCACCTCCTCTCTTTAGCCTGTCGCTCTTTCGTCGCTCGCAACACGGCAACGTTCATGCGGCGGCCTGCGTGCCTGCGTTGTCGTCGTAACGCTCGGACGTAAACAAATTTCCGAGGGAGATGCGTGCGGAAATGTTTCGCAGTTAATAAGCTGTTGGCGAAACATGCTGGTCATTAAAGGCGCGTTTCCATTGTACGCGGCGCGTACACTCCAAGATCTCTGGGCTCGCGCAATCATCGAGTGGCCTCCGAGCTGCGGTTGGAGAACGTCTCACCCTGATGTGCCACTTGGAATTCTGTGGTTATCCGTATCGAGCGATCGCGACGTTTCGTGCGCACGCACATGCGTGCTGCGCTCGGCGAGAGAACGCGCGGGCCGACAAGACGGGTCGCTCGCGCGCGCGCGCAAAATCGATCGTCGTATAATTCGCGTAACGCCAGGCGGAAACGGAATCCGGCATGTAACAGGTGACACACATACATCTACACGCGCACACGCATACGTTGTGTAAAGTTCGCTGGCGGTTTAGAGAAGCGGGAGTTCAAAGCGACGCGCTTGCGGAGAGAACGGACGCGCGCAGCGAAAGCCGAAGAAACGCAAATATGGAATTCGAGATCGAGAGCCGGGCGTGCTCGTCCAGCTCGATTCCCTACGAGATCACTCGAGAATCAGGCTCTATTCTCCGGGACACTCGAGCAGATTAGACTGTCACAAGCTGTTCCACGTTTCCGCGTTTCACAATAAGCCAACGCGCAGCGCCCAGAAGTGAGGAGGGCCGACCCCGAGGGAAGGGCGGTTGCATCGAGTGACCGTATCCACTCGAAACAAAAATAATTCTATCCCTGCGAGCGAGCGGACGAGAGCGACGAGAGAGAGATTCGGTGGAAAAACGACGGCAGAGAGAGTGAGTGAGTGAGTGAGTGAGTGAGTGAGAGAGAAAGACAGAGAGAGAGAGAGAGAGAGAGAGAGAGAGAGAGAGAGAGAGCTAGAAAGAACGAAGAGAAAAGAGAGATGGGACAGATATCCGAGGCTACGTAAGCCCCTCGACAATGGGGGGAGATATTTTCTCTAATGAACCAAGACGAGTACACTCCAGTGCCAATTACACTTCAACCGCGTTCTCCGTATTTCGCTCTACTTGACTTCTGTCATTTCAAAGCCAACGAAATGTCGGAGAGACGAGGGAGGACGAGAGAGGGAGAGAGAAAGATACAAAGACAAAGAGAAAGAGAGAAAGAGAGAGAGAGAGAGAGGAGAGCGAGAGAAGGAAGAGGACGGCCTGTTGCGAGAGGCAATCTCTATATACGGTGGGCACCCACGATCGATGCTAAACCTCGTGCCTCCTCCTCGTCTCTCGTCCGGAGCAATAAAGCGCGAGACGGGGAAGCGAGGAGCAGAGAGATAAGCCGGACAATTAATTTTAAGGCGAATCTAAAGACGGTTAGGACTTTTCTCGGCGCGACGCGCCTTCGTTACGAAGGATCGCCCGTACACTTACACGGTGCGTTTTCCGAAGGAGCTGAAGAGAGCCCTCGCCCTCTTCGAAGCCCTTTCGAAACGCTCACGAACGCCGCCTTGCGAAATACACCTTCATCCCGCGCGTCACCTCCGCGAGTAATTAGCGCAATCGTTCAGACACCGGCTCTAATTAGCGATCACGGAGCCACCACCACGCGGCGCCGCAATTAATTACGCGCGTCCGAGAGAGAACGCGATGATAGAAACGAATTATTGACGAATTATCCGAGGAAACTCGGACGAGGCATCGCGCTTGGTTAACAGCGGGATTAAAGTCATACACGTCGGATCGCGCGGGCAATTAAGACGGGCCGATATAAATTAACGGCGGGCGAGGCGCAAGCGCGCACGCGCGCGCATCCGCGAGTTACGCAAACGAGATGCGTGCGCGATTTCGTGACGACGCTATGTCTTAATTTACCATAGATTACGCAGATCACAATAAACCAAGTCGATAGGGTCAGTCCGAGCCGTAAGCCTTGATTAACGGATTTAATTATGGGATTGTGCGCGGGAGAGGGGCAGCGGCGGGATTGCAGCGGTCATTATGGGGGCCTTAGTAACCCGTATCCTATACACCCTGGATATACCTATGATGCTCCGCTCGTATACGCGGTGTCCCAACATAACGTCCGATAATATGTATACCGCGCGAAGCGAGCGAGCGAGTTCGCCGCGCGGCCGAATATATTATCGAAGTCGTTACGCGGCGCGAGATGTATTCCGCCGGCCGCGTCGTCGTCCATTCGGATTTTCCTCGCGGACGCGCCGTCCTTACATTCGCATGTAAATCGCAAACTTTATTACACCCTGTACGTAAAAGTCTCTGCCCGCCGGAGCTCAATACGGTATATCGCGGCCGTTCGTGGCCCGCGGGGAATAAGACTTTAAATTCGAATCCCCATTTCTCTCTCCCTCTCTCTCTCCCTCTCTCTCTCTCTCTCTCTCTCTCTCTCTCTCTCTCTCTCTCGCTATTTTCTCTTTGCTGTCTCTCTCTCTCTCTCTCTCTCTCTCTTTCCTCGCTGCCGATACGCGTGAATACAGAAAAGCTCGCGAGCTCGCGAAAGATAATTAAGTTCGTAATTAAAAGATACAATCGCGCGTCGAGGGCTTTCACGGCGGCTAAGTGACAAAAGCAATCAATCAAAGGGACAAGTGTGGATTCCACTCACGTCGAGAATGAGAGAGAAACGGAGGGAGGGGGAGAGACGTGTTCGATGCGTGTATAGATATAGCCGAGCGTATTCGTGCTCGGACCATTAAGGCTCCTATCATTTGTTACCATCAGGGATCGGTGTATCCGTTAATACCATGTTTCACGGCTCCGCGATTCCGTCGATGGTGAGTATAAGCGTATTAAACTAAGTATTCCGGACGTGCGGGGTGCATCGATTCCCTCGTCCGCGAAAAACGCCCGTCTTCGGCCGAGCGCCCGTTCAGAACGCAGGGAGCGGCGGGAAGGGGCGGGAAGGGTCTCTCCTCGCAGCCCGTTAAGCCCGGCACGCTAAATATTATTACGGTCAGACAAATTGAGTCGTGTGCAATTAGCGCCGCGAACAACAAGCCATGACTGTCGCACGCGCTCCTGTCACCGCGCGCGACAGTCATGTGCGTATAAGAAATGAGAATCGTTTCGAGATTAGAGCGCGGACGTCCAACACAGCGCGTGTTTTTATTTGCTCGTCGACGCTCCTCGAAAGAAGGAAACACGATCCATGGAGATGATCATTGCGCCTAAGAACGTATTCTCACGCGCGCATGATGCGATACACGCGATGCGGTCGGAGTCGCGCGACTCGGGGGAAGGATGAATACGCGCGAGTGCTCGGAATTTCGATTACAAGGCTGCTCGAGAGGCACCTACAGTTCTCAAGATGTCACTTTGCATGAATTTCCTCGGGCCCCGTCTCCGAGGAAGCTCTCTTGTAGCCAGCGGCGCGGAATACAGCGCAGGCGGAACCCTCGGTTAAATGAAATCACGGTCAATCTAACGTTATGTAAATCGGCGGTCACTAGCTGGTCAGTTTTGCATATGAATGCCAAAGGGACGGCACACTTGCGCGACGTTGTGTACGACCTTAAGATGATGCTAATCAGTGTCCTCTCTGCCTTCCCCGCCGAGAAAGCGAAAGAGACGGACGAAAAGAGAGAGAGAGAGAGAGAGAGAGAGAGAGAGAGAGAGAGAGAGAGAGTGAGAGAAACATCCCCATGTCGAGTTCTGTGCATGGTTCGTTTAGTTTAGTGCTTTCGGGAGAGTCAAAGCCGAACCGGCGACACGAATCGACGCGGCAGTCCGAGTTAGATTTAGGAGATCTCGGGAGACACCGAGCGAAACTCTCGCTTTACGGCTGATCCCCGACTGCGAATTTTCGCGACGTTTCGCATCGTCGTCGAGAGAAAGTCGTCGTCCCGATAGCCGCGCGCGACGCGATAATTGCTTCACGACGCGTCCTTTGTACCGTCGCCGCGACGACACGCGACCTCATACCAATTACGTCTCATAAAGTGTCTCGTTGAAGTTACAAGTGACTAATAACATCATGTTTCGCGCCGATTAAAAGAAACGCGGAGGGAAGAACGGGAGAGGGGGGAGGAAACACAGAGAGAGAGAGAGAGAGAGAGAGAGAGAGAGAGAGAGAGAGAGAGAGTGATATAAAGAAAATGGTAACCCGGCGTGCACCAAAAATATTTTAATCGAAGCATTCGCGCCCTGGCAAAGAATCTAATGCGAAGCGGTAACTCGCAACACCGCGCGCTTCTAATGTCACCACATGGTTTCGATGACTGGGCCTGCACCGGGTAATCCTATGGGGTAGCACCTACTCGAAAAGCGGCGGCCGCTCAAGTATTGTCCGTCGGCAGTCCGCGTCGAAATTCAAAATCGACCGCCGTCCGCCGACAATTGTTCCTCGTTTATCGGCAGCAACGGTATTATCCCGAGGGGTGCGCACCCTCTGATTAAAAATTCTCGCGTGGTTAAGCCTCTGATAATGATCTTCCCTAACCCCTTTCCGCCCGTGGGGTTTATACAGTATGGTCTAAAAACGATTGTACTTACTCAGTCGGCGTACACGGGCGACGGCTAAAGCGCAAATGGCTCGAGGTCATCGCGAATAAGAGTTAACGATCGTTGTCAAGGGTGCCGCCGTGTCGAAGGGACAGGTCTCGGGATCGTCCAGGTTCCACGAAGAGTCCGCGTATCTGCGAGCAAATTATTTCGGGACGGTCATTCTCGCGAATTCTCGCACGACGCGAAATCTTTCGTCGTCTTATATTCCCCCTCTCTGCCTTCCCCCCTCCTCCTCAGTCTATCGTATTTCCTTTGCCGTATTTAATATTTCTATGTGTAATTAAACGACATTTAATTACACACCCGTGCGCTCTATTCACGTGATCTGAATGAATACAACATCAAAGATACGTATGTATATTGCGAGGAAGCCCCTCCGCGAGTATCGCGCCGGCGAGCGATGCTATCTCGGCCTCGTCCGGCTCGGGTTATTAATTAATATCGTGTCAAAGGTCAAATGAATTCCTATTGAGGACTCCTCATCTGGCGGTAAGCCGAGCGTGAAGCAGGCGGCCGCCCGCGAAATTTGTCATAGGTCTAACGACCCTCGTTATTAAAAGTAACGTTCCAGTGACCTCGCGTGATAATCCACTCACTTGACAAATCGAGATAATTGCAGCGGCAGCCCTTAATCTCCTTCTCCAGCGCCGTCTCCAACTCGACAAACAAAAGACTTCCAGAGGCAACCAGAGAACCTTTGTTTCGCGCGGAAATAAAACGAAACTCGCCGACGTGCCACATTCATCGCCAATTTTATATAGGAATATATTTCGGCGCGACAGACAAAAAGAAAGAGAGAGAGAGAGAGAGAGAGAGAGAAAAGGCAAAAAAGGGGAGACCATTGTCCAAAAACGTACCATTGAATATTAACAAATTCTCGTATATACACTAATCATAAATTTCGTCATTACCAAACGACAAACGACCGCGATGCATTTGCGGACATCCGAGAAGAATCGCGAATAAAGCTCGTAAATTTCAATCGCGTTTGAAATATGTCGCAATTACGAGCGAACCTCGTCGTCGCGCAATTTCCCGCGAAAATAACGCAGAGGAATGAAACGCACGGAACAAAATACGAAGAGACACACACACACACACACAGAGAGAGAGAGAGAGAGAGAGAGAGAGAGAGAGAGAGAGAGAGAACGATCGCGCGAAACACCGAGAACGAATACCCACGCGGTATCCGGAGAGCGCGCCACACGACGCGCACTTCCATTAATTAAATATTCAAAATCGCCGTTAATCCGGTCACCCGCGTGCAGGCCATTCACCGTGGCGGTCGAAATCAGCTTCGACGACGGACCCGACGGGAACGTTTCGGATCTCCGCGCGCTGGCTTAGGCAAATGAAAGCCGCGGCGCGCTCGGCATGCAAATACGCACTTTTGTGCGCGAAACCCGCAGCGGGGCGCGGCCCGCAGCCGCGCGGACGTTAATAAATTTTTCCGCGCGCGCGTTCGACGTGTGACTAATGACGGCGAATTAACGCGAGAGCCCCGCTTCCAACGTACCTGAGAGAACAATCAGGTGCTGCGGTGCGAAGGAAATAGGAAAAAAAAAAGGAGAGAGAGAGAACCGGCAAACCCCCGAAGCCGCGAGCGACGGCGGGGAGAATCGCGCCGTCGGGAAAAAAACGCCAGTCACCCTCTAAACCGCGCTGCGTGTGCGTGTGTATGCGTGCGTGCGTGTGTGTGTGTGTGTGTGTATGTGTGCAAGAGAGATTTCCCAAGGTGTGACAAATTCCAGAAGACGGATCGATCGCCAGCGCCAGCACCACCGCCACCATCACCATCACCGTCGCCATCACCATCCGTCGCGAATTACGTGTACCTGCCCGCGCCGCTCATTCGCATTCAAATGCGAAGTTAACGAACAAGGTGGTCTCGTAATAAATGACACGGGCAAAAAGCGCGCGCATTCTCCAGCCGCTCTCCCGCCCTCCCCCGGGTTAATTATTCAGGCTAAGGGGGTTGTAAGCAGATTGGTCTCACCCCTAAGCTCTATCTCGGTACAACGGAGGGTGGGCGAGGCGGGACGGGGATCGACCGGAGACTTTAAACCGCCCTTACTTACTGACTGGTGTCTGTGATTAGAAGCAGAAATATGCTAAGCGGCCTACCAATTATCCTAGAGACTCCTAGTCGCGGAATTACGGATTTTGCGCGCGGAACGGAGAGAAGGACACGCGGAGCGATCGCTCTGAACGCGAGGCGACGAACGCGCGTAATCTCCGGGAATTACTGAGTGGCTTTTTCTTCCTTTCCGCACACACACACACACACACACACACACATCGCGCGTCGTCTCGCGTAAATATGAAGCAGGAAACGGTCCAGTGCTCTAATACGCGCGAAACTTTTCATAATCCTGAGATTCGCGATCCTCGTGACGATAAAGCGGTCGTCGAACCTCATAAAATCGCGTCCGCGCGAAACGTCCGCCGAATCGACTTTTTCTAATCCCAACGTACGATCAAAGTCCGCTACAGACGGCGGAGTAGCGGCGGAAGAGGGAGGGGGAGGGAGCGGCGGAGGAGTTCAATCGTCTGCGGCGAGGACGGAAATTAATTCCACGTCGGCGACAATAATTTCGGACGGACGCGCGTTCTCTCTTTGAGAGAACGAGCGAACCGCGCGCGGCGGGGCTCGGAGGGGTGGGACGGGAGGAGAGGGGTGTACGAAAGGATAGTGGAAAATCGTAAGGGAACATTGTCGTTAACTTTTACGAGGCCATTAACGTGGCAGTCTTCCGACATTCCGAACGCGAGCTGGACACCGTGACGTCACCGTGAAAGAGGAGCAAAAGGAGAAATGAGAGTTAGAAAAAGAATTAGCCGAGAGACCACGAGTTGCCCAATCTCTCTCCCTTCCCCTCCTCCCCCTTCCTCGCCTCTTCGCTCATCCTCTCATCCTCACACTCGGTCCCGGTCGCTCTTTCTTCGTGCCTCGCGTATATCCTTCTGCACGGCACTGCAGCGGTCGTAACTTCGACAAAGGGCAATATTCGAGTTACTCGAGTTGAATGCGGAATGTTCCCGGCAAATTGATCGCGAAGGGAAGACGGAAAAGATTTAACAACATGTGAAACACACTTCGCGACTTACATCCGGATGTCGCCCTCGGAGTGTGTTTGCACGCACGTACGTGTACGTGTGCGCGTGTGCGTGCGGTGCACGCGGAAAGAGTTGCCGACGGGTGTAGCACGCGCGCGTGAATAAGTCACCAAAGTTATTACTTAATTAAGAGGCTCGCACTGGCCAATTTACGCGAGTTTCCCAATTTACGCGGCGCCTTCTGACAACGCACGGACGCCGCCGCGACAGCGGCAGAGCGGCGATGGCGACAAACTCGACTGCAACCTCGGAGCGAACCGCGAGCCTTCGCCTGCGAGTGGCATTGCGCGGTGTTGAACCAAGAGAAATAATAAAAACGAAGAAACAACGAGGGAAAGCGTGCGTAAGCGAGCGAATACGGAGACAAACGGTTTGGACGAAGGTAACGTTTCGGGGCTTGACATGCGTATCTAAAACACAAGCCCGTGCGCCACGTGCCGGAGGGGGGTTCCCTGCCTGTCAGGTCACGTGACCGTGCGTAAAAGGGTTGAGATTTTCCAGCCCGGACTTTCCGCGGCGCGACTTGACAGATCGTCTCGCTAAGTCTGACTGATACTCGTCCGCCACGGGCTTCGCTTTAATTATGAGATATTATTCCGGGATCGCGCCCCTAAGCGCGATCGGGTTTAATACCTTTTTAAAAAGAGATCAGGCCGACGTCTCTTCTTTCGCGCGCGCGCGCGAATTGAAAGATGACGACGGCGACGATCGGTCGGTTGGCACAATGCCGGCGGAGTTTTGGAACGAAACAATTAGCCGGGCGTCGTTTCGTCGGTCGGTGTGAATATCCGTCGGTCGAGCGGACAAAAGAGAAAGAGAGGGAGCGAGAGCGGGAGAGTCTGTGCGCTGTGGAGCTTTTCGATCGAATTCCCTTCTTCTCGAGGCGGGAGACCGCCGAGGACAATATTATCCCCGCGAGGAGATCGTTACTTCACGCTCGGTCGCCGAAACTTGGCGAAATTCTAAAATCTCGAAAGGTTCCGGGTAATATCCCGGGAAAAGTTCCGACACTTTCTTAAACTTCCACGGGCAACGTCTAGGTATGATATTCAGTTTATTGCCGTCTACTCAACGCCTGGCTCTCTCGGCAGCTCCGATGATTTTAATCCTCGCGCTCCACTTCTCTCTCTCTCTCTCTCTCTCTCTCTCTCTCTCTCTCTCTCTCTCTCTCTCTCTCTCTCTCTCGCTCTCTCTCGCGTATTCTCGTTGATGAGGCTCGAGATATAAAACGGTTTTAATTAAATTCTTAAGTGTTGCCCGCTCTATAACCGCTATAAACAGCGTCGCTCAATATTCCGGAAATCGCGGACAATTAGATATTGATGAAGCTGTAATTATTCATCGGACAATGGCGACGTGCTAGAAATGTCTGCTCTAGAAAGATTTCAACTCAAGACGTCTGTTTACTGTTTGTAAGTTCATTAAACGTCCATCATATAAAATTGAACGTATTCTGTGCAGTAAATAATTTCACGCGTTTAAAAGACTTAAAAAGGAGAACAAGTTGCACAATATTAAATCCTCTTTTCGAATTCTAACAACGGATTCGAAAGTTGCAAAATTCTCACAACGCATCGAAAATTAATAACAATATGCGAGAAATATATCCTACGTATGACGTACCGCCGCCACCCATATCGTCTTAGCACTGCGCGATCAACGCGCGGTGACGTAGCCTTCTTCGCCCATTGTTTCTACTTTTGCACTCATCCTACCAGTCCTTTACGGACGAATTATTGCGTTTATTCTTAGACGGCCGGTACATAACGTACATTGTTGCAGACTTCCTGCTCGCAATCGCGAGGAAACTTGGTATCAGGAAACGCGAGTTTATACAGTAGACGCAATCTACCGGCCATTAGTGCGCGCAGTTACAGCAAATATCGCGCTCTGTTGATGTTTCCACAAGTACCACGTCGGAACGTCGACGTGGTGGAACACGTCGATGGCGGTTGTCGGGCGTGCAAACGTAACGATCGTCCGTGCGCGCCATAAAGAGCAACGAGTTCAGGAAGAGCGAGCCGCGTCACGCGCATTACGGACAATAATATCCCCGCGTGACTTGTACCGTCTCGCTCGCCGCCAGAAGCTCGAAAGAAACGGGTGATGGATGCGCGCTGTAATCCGTGCTAACTTCCTACGGGATTTGGCGGCAGCGACGGAGACGGCGGAGTCTGGCGTGGCGCGGTTGCGCCTTTGGCCTAACTGCGCGAATGAAGCGAGAGCAGGCAGCCAGCCAGCCAGCCAGCCAGTCAGCCAGCCAGCCACCCCTAATTCAAACCTGGCCTAAAACCTCGAAATCAAGTCAAGTCACTAAGTCTCTCCCGGGGGTCGTGCGCGCGGCACCCCGAGACGCCGTTCTAATTAACATCGTGTCGCTCTTATGGCTTAAGCCGCGCGCGCGCGCGCGCCGCGCACGACGCCACGACGACTGAGAATACGTCTTCCGAAAATCATTACATAGGGGTAGGGGTAGGGGTGGCCATGCAAAGAGATAGGAGGAGGAGGAGGAGAACGACGTGGCGCAGCGCGGGTGGCGGCTCGGCTGTCAAGTCGCGACGAGGGGCGGAAGAATGGTCGGATAAATAGATAGAGGCAGAACGGCACCCAACCCGGAGCCCGAACGATTCTCGGGGTCGACGGAGAAGCCGGAGAGTGAGAGTGAGAGTGAGTGGGTGGGTGGATGGGTGGGATTCAAATTTTCGCAAATCATTCCGCGGGCGGGGGGCGGTTCGGTAACCCCTTTTGCCGGGATTATCGGGACCCATGTGGCCCCGGCTCGCTGATGGCTCGTTACCGAAGCGAGCCTCTCCTCGATAACCGACAGATATTGCTATT
Source organism: Harpegnathos saltator (assembly GCF_003227715.2). Lineage (NCBI taxonomy): Eukaryota > Metazoa > Arthropoda > Insecta > Hymenoptera > Formicidae > Harpegnathos > Harpegnathos saltator. The sequence continues at coordinate 696,394 of NW_020229966.1, read as the reverse complement.
TATGAACGTCGCACGGGCCCTCGTCACGCCAGCGACGGCATCTCTTTGTCTTTCCTCGGCTATACGCACCGCGGCACTATGGCGATTGTCGGCTCCGGTCACGTCCCCGACACGTGTCGGAGATAACGCTCCGCGAGGCGAGGCGAGACGACCGATCCGCGCGTGAACGAGCGAGCGAGCGAGCGCGGATCGGTTGTCGATATCCCGATAGATCGCTATCGTGTTGGAAGCGGGGAAAACGCGATCGCACTTTTCCGAAGTCTTTCGTCGCGCCGATAAAGCGTGCCAAGGTGATGGCGGAGTCGAGAATGTTACGTAAGGTGGATGTAGCAATGCCGGTGATTGTTCGGTCGTCGTTGTCCTTTGAGAAACACGCGCGAAATCTTGTTCGCAAATGCACCCGTGACTTTTAAATTCACGTGCAGCATCAACTCTTGACACCTGTGCTACCGTGGTATTGATTAAATTCAAACAATTAACTTATCTTACCGAAGAAAAAACATACGTAAATTTTCTTTCTCTCGAGGACTTCTAGGGGAAGAGACTTCGGGAGGATAAAAATCACGAAAAATATCGATACTCGAAGAGTACTTGAAATTGATCGAAAAAGCGACTGAAAAATTGCAACTCGAGCGACGCATCCCGAGGATTAATTGAGCGATACGCGAGGGATGATAAGTAAATCCTAAATCTACCTTCGCGTAACACGCGACTCGCGAGAACCGCCACTTTCCAGTAAATCCGTTTAATCGCGACGAGTTCTAACCAAGTTCGAATAATTGGAGTCACCGGGTATTAATTCAGCGCCTCGTCTGCGAATACATTTCTCGGGTGGTGTTCCGACGATCAAGGGACGCCTTAAGCGCGCTCGCTCCCCCGCGAGCCCCGCTGGAAGGCAGCGGTGTCCGGCTTAAGTAAACGAAGCGGTCGCCGCAGGGGTTGCTGCGATGGACTAAGATATTTGTCACCTCATTGTTCGTCTCCCGGGCTCGGGCTAAGTTCACGGACGGAGTTTAATGTCACGCAATTCCTGCGCGCGCCGCAAGGATTATTCCTGCGGGCAGGATGTGCCGCGAGATATATCTTGCGCAGTTCGCCGCCGAAACGAGCCCATTTCGGCGAGAGCAAGCGTGAACGCGAGCGTGCATTCGGCCAAAGCGAACCACCCGCACAAGTTCCGGCGACCGAACTGCGAGCGCTTAAACCGAGACGTCGGCGACGAGAAACGGCGGAATTGCGCGGCCGTGACATTACGGCGCGAGTCTTAATTAGCGCGACTTCCAAACGATCGCCGCGCGCATAACTGTGCGACGAGCCCAATGACGACCCCGAGAGAGAGAGAGAGAGAGAGAGAGAGAGAGAGAGAGAGAGAGAGAGAGAGAGGAAGAGGAAGAGAGAGAAAGTGAGCGAGAAACGGGAGAGACTAGTGTCCTCCTCTTAAGAGCCGCGTCGTTAATTAATCCGCGTCATAGTCGTGTGTATGCAGGGTGCAATCTCGCAGGGTGTTCTTCGCGGCGACACCACCTGTGTCGCATGCTCTTACACCCACACACACACATACACACACACACACACACACACACACAGTCACCGACGTTGAAGCGACGTTCACAGCGCACGTCCGCGTCATCGAGTCGATCACAATCGCGGCGGAGAGACCGAATGTCGACGGCCGTGGAATTTTTCAATCACCGCGATAATCACCGGCTTTCACGCTCGGTGAGGTTCCTTGGTCGAGCAGATGTGGAACCCGATAACAGGTCGGCATTAATGCGGCCGTTTCGTTGCGACGCACGCGTTCCCGCCGCCAGTGCGGTTTCGAAAGGTGCGGGGCGCGCGCGCGCAGGTGGCACGCCGATGCGATATACGACACGATTCCACGACCTTACGCCGTTAAATTGTAGCACCGTCGCGGCGTTGATGAGAGAGGCGAGCGCGGCGCGAGTTAGACCATTTACCGTAATTACACGGGCGACGGGCTGACCGCGCGACGTAATAGCACGGTATCACAATGTTGTTGGCGGCGGCGGCGGCGGCGACCGTGTCGTGCCGCGTTTCGCTTTCGTGACCGATGATCAAGCGGAGTCGATTTGTAGCGTGCATTAGTTATCAACATACAGCCGTCTGATTGCGCGACTACTGAATCAGTGAGGCGGCGCGTAAATACGTTTCTCGGTGTTGCTCACGCGGAAGATAGGAGCGCAGGAGCGTGGAGGCCGATCCGGGAGGCGTCTCTCCCGAGTCCAATTTTTCGTTCCACGATAACCCGGCAGGTTCCGTTGGAGTGTAACCTTATACAAGTATCATTGTGTCGTATCTTGATGACACAAACGACTACATGCTTGTGTTGGGTCTTTTGAAGACCCATTTCGAAGTTAATATATGCTTTTAATATTTGACGATTATGACAAATTTCTATCCGCGCTTAATCTCTCTTATTCTTTCAATGTTTATCCAATATGGGACAAGCAAGCATTAAATGACTTAACAGATATTCATGGGCGAATGGGTAAAGGAAACATTGTTATGTTCGTAGCACTGACGTCCTTATGACAGATACGGTTTGATCAAAGAAACACATATTAATTAACGCGACATCATCGAGAGTCCGATTAAAAATTTTATTTTGCATAAAACGTGACGTGATAAGGCTCGGTCGCAAAAGAATACGCGCGACGAAAACAAAGGGCGAGAACGGTGATTCCCCCCACTACCGTCAACCGCCGACAGGAGTTGCTTATCATCGCGAGATCATAATAATCAAAACATTCCAGACCTTCGACGAGGTCGCAACAATTAAAGTTAAATTACATTGTTATTTTCATAACCTCTTTCTTTTGTTTTTCTTTTGATGATGTTTAAAGTAATCGAATTATTTAGAATCTTGATTGAGTACGTAATTAATTAGAGATCCGGTTCAATCCGGTTTCTTACGTGAGAATAACAATGCAATATAATAAATATAAATACAGATTGAAGAATAATCAGAGATTCGTAAAGCTATAATTATTTATCGAATGACATATCACCGACTACGATCGCCGGCTTAAATCTCCTCCTTTCCCTAACCTCAGTTAACTAACTCTTTAAAAGTGAATCAGTGAAACTCAATCAGCGATTATGCACTGATTGTCAGTGCTAAATATACCACTGAATTTTTCAGTGGTATGCTAAGTTCGTCAAATTTATTGTTTGTTAAAAACGGAAACTTTCGTCGTAAAAAGGAATTTTGCGCACCTGGGGAAGCATATGACGTATCGTTGTCTGCGTCGTGGTATCCTGCATCCTTCGTCCCAGTTCTTCGGCATCCTGCTCTGTCGTGATACCAGCACTGACACTCGCGATGGTAGATGCGATTCGATCGAAAATGCACGTGTTAAATAATGCCGGCACGCGCGCGTACGCAAGAACGTGATTAAATATTTCAAGAATCGACGAAATATTCCACTCATCCGAGGCGAATGACACCGTGCCGATCTGTAATGTGCGAGTCGCTCGCCGGCCCGAAATATAATAAACACTCGACAAAGCGCACGACACACGCAGGTATGCGCGACCTTGTTGAAGGTCTGGAATGTTTTGATTATTGCGATCTCGCGATGATAAGCAACTCCTGTCGGAGGTTGACGGTAGTGGGGGTATCACCGTTCTAGACCTTTGTTTCTGTCGCGCGTATTCTTTTGCGACCGAGCCTTACGTCACGTTTTAGGCAAAACAAAATTTTTGATCGGACTCTCGATAACGTCGCGTTAATTAATATGTGTTTCTTTGATCGAACCGTATCTGTTACGGATGTCAGTGCTACGAAGTGTCATGACAGGACGTATTTGATAAAATAAATTTTTACATGCATCAAGTGGCACGATATCGATGGTGGCGCGATATCGAAATAAATAACGGATATATTTTTATAAATGTAAATATTTTTATCCAACGCTGATGGAAAAAATAAAAGAGGTCATGAAGCCACAAAATTTGTTATCTTGCTTATCCTTATATATAGTTTTGGTTAATAGACCAAAATTTCGATTCGAGTTCCACTCTTTTTTTCTTTGTTTCTCTCTTTCCCTGGGCTCTCTCTCTCTCTTTCTCTCGCTAATATCGCGAATTCGCAAATTCCCCGACGTCGTATTCTCGGCGAGTCGAGCGGAGACCGTGCGGGACACGCGTCTTCCGCGAAAACACGTCGTAAAACGCGCGATTGGAAACTGAAACATCGTGCCTCTCGTGTAGCCGTTCGTTACATTCGACAGCTATTTGTAGCCGAGCCATTCCCCGAGCGGTAATACGAGCTTCTTGGATCCAACTCGAGCCGTAACTCGAGCCCCCCTTTTGGACGAGCTGTTAATTTTCTAAATTTAGAGGGACGTAAGAAAAGCGCGATCGTCAGAAAGAGCGGTCATGGAAAAACGAGTTATCTCTTACCCTATTTGTTTTCGGCAGCTGACTGCGAGCGGCAGACGGGAGGAGGCGATCCTGGGAGGGGTGGAGCGGGGGAGGGTTGTGCACGAAAGCGACGAAAACGCATCGGCTCGAGGACCGACAGCGAAGAGCTAGGGCGGCTCCTCGCTCCCTGGGGAACATCATCAGGGAAATTGGATTCGGCATTTTTCAAATCCTACCCCCGAAAAACACCCGTAAACGAATGTTGCGAGCGACCTCGGCGAAACCGTATTTTCGTCCCTAAGAGGTTCGCCGCTTGACAATCGAATTACGCCATTTTTATCCGCCGCTTAGGTCGAGGCCTTGGTAAGAAGAAAAAATAATAAAAATGACGGCGACCCAACGTATGGCACGCAATTACACGCGGAGTGGACCAACGTCACAGCCTCGTCGGATCTCAAAGGGGTTGCTCGGACGGGTCTGTCAATCTCTCGGAAACCAATGTGTCACTTTTTCGCGCCTAACGTCTTTTTAATGTTCGAAAAAATCAATGAGTCTGAAAAATGTGCGAACGCAGCGTAACGGTAAAGAGAGAAAAAGAGAGAGTGTGTGTGTGTGTTTCCAGGAGATATTGTTACGAAGAGATTAATAAGTGGGCGAACCGAGCCACCGTCACACCCCTATGCCGCCCTTTATTATTACACACGCGACAGGACAGGATCAGATTGGTAGGCTAACGGATGATTTTCGTCGGAATGCGACCTCGTCACCTCGAGACGATCCCTCATTTCACAGTTCCAACCGAAGATTAAGATCTACCCCTTAAAGCGCCAACTCTCTCCGCCTGTTCACCCGCGGCTAAGTTTCGCGCAGCCGTAACTCATCGTCGGCAGATAACGTCGGGCCGATGTATTATTTATCCTCGTTGTCACCGCAATTATTCATATCACTATCGTGCCGCGACGCGGTTTCCGCCGGCGATCAAAAGCGACTCGTGCTTATTATCGCGTTTCAAGGTAGCGGACACGTTGACACGTTCCATTTCTCTCTCCCTCCCTCCCACGTGAGCGCGCTCGACCGCGCGCATAACAAATATCGACGTTTATTAACGCGTCGCGATGCGCGATAAGCGGCGCGTACGAGCAGTGCGTAAAGCGTAGAATACAGACGACTTGAGCAAAAGTCACGCGTATCTCGTACAATATAAAAAGCATACACATGAATCGAAATGTATGATACAAAAATTACGAGATATGAAGATCATCCGATGACTGGTCGGAAATGTTCTAAATTGACGACACACAGAGACATACAGAGAAAAGACAGCGAGAGAGGGAGAGAGAGAGAGAGAGAGAGAGAGAGAGAGAGAGAGAGAGAGAGAGAGAGAGAGAGAGAGAGAGAGAGAGAGAGAGAGACAATTACGCACAGAGCGATGAGATAATAAAGTTATACGCGACAAAACGCAAAGTCTCCGAAACTCCCAACGCGCACGTGCACGCGCGGGCTTCGGTAGTTTCATCGAATGGAGATGTAATTGCGAATGGAGATTAGCCAGAGAGCCGGGGCGCTATCTCGACAGGCAGAATTTCGCGAGACGAGAGCGCATCTAGTTAGTACGTTTACGACAGTTCGCGGTAAGGAAGGAAGGAAGGAAGGGAGGGAGGAAAGGAAGAACGGAAGGAAGGAAGGAAGGAAGGAAGAAAGGAAGGAGGGAAGGAAGGAAAGCGAGACGAGAGCAGCCCCAGGGGGGAGGGGCATTGTCATAAAACGTAAGCGCGGAAGATATCTCTAAGTGTGAAATATTTCAGTCTAATCCAGCAATATCATAAAGAACACGCCCGGCGAAGCGCGGTAGCGCGACGAGGCAGCCGGAGTCGTAACCAGGCATTAGGGCTGTTTACAAAAGGCCCTTCGATGCCGCGTCGCGCGGCATCGTCGTTACCCGGGGGTCCTGCGCGGCGGGAGCGCCGGCTGCGAGACTCACCACCTGGGTCCCACCTCACCCTTATTA